>NW_020955477.1:919017-968861 GCF_003031625.1 Empidonax traillii
AAAAAAAAAAAAAAAAAAAAAAAAAAAAAAAAAAAAAAAAAAAACAAAAACACAAAAAAAACACCACAACAACAACAAAAACCCAAAACAAACCAAAACAAAAAACAGAACAAAACAAACCAAAACCAACAAAACAAACAAAACCAAAAACCCAATTCATTTTAAAAATGCAACATCACAATTGTAAACTAACATTCTACAAACCAAGGAAGAAGTTCCAAAGCCAGGAAAAGCACAACAGCAACTAGCAGATGGTGGGTGGCACATGGGTACCATGGATTTTTTTGTGGGAGAAGAAAAATGCAACCATCCTGCAGAAACCTGTGGCATAAGGCTCTCGGCTGCAAATCTTCAGAACTGTCAGTGGGTCGCATGCCAAGTGCAAAACTGCAGGTGATTTTTCATTCTGCATTACCTAATTGCTAGATCTTTTTATCATATTTCATGCTCCCACACTGACCCCAGCCAGGATAACTGTTTCCCCCCCGCCACCGCTGCCTGGCTGTGACAGCAAGGGAAAAACAATAAAGCAGGTTTTTGGCACAGCACCACTTGTCACTGCTTCTGGATAGACAGACACCAGGAGAGACACCAGGCATCGTAAAAGGAGTAATCTTTTGTTTTAATGAAGTTCACCTTCTTGATTAAAACTTCCTTATTAGGGCTACTTTGCACTTCAAGAGTGAGTGTTTCACATCTGCAAGAATTTAAATATGACATGCTCCTACTACCAAGAAGTGTCACAGTATGGCATCCACGAATTTTCAGGCAGCAAACTCAAGTAATTGATAAACAAGTTTCAACTTTAAAAGTCCTCCACATTTTAAACAATTTTCCTTTTCTGATCTGAGTACTGGCAACAGAAGCTGCCATACCCAACCGTACACCAATCCTCTCTCATCTGGTGCCTTTCCCACTTCTCTTACCTGTTCATCTTTGCCCAGTGCTCAAATGTCCATTTTTTCCAAGGTTTTGGTCCACTCTAAACACAGATTGTAGTTCTCTACATTCAGGATCATTATAATGATTTTTTATTTCCACAAGGATGGCTCCAAAGGAGGTTACAAACCATACCCACCCCAGTCAGGCCTGTCCCATTCCAAACCAATCTAAGATTAGCTTGGTACTCCCCCCAAAAAAAACATGTATAAAATGTACAAAAAATGGGTTAGCCACCATCATGTAATGTAATTAGAAGTGGTTAAATGAGATTCTAAAGTAATTTAGGCACCTGGTAGAAGGCAGTTTTTAGTACACACAAAACTGCCTTTTAGGAGGCTTTGGATGTGCACCAGGAAAGGAATAAAGATGAAAAGAAAAAGATAAACCAGTAACAATACTTGGAGATTAGATGTAGCAAAATGCATGTCAGCAGGCACTACAGGAAAGATTGAGAGAGCAATGAATTATTACCTTTCCAACAAATTTTTTTTTTAATTAAAAAACTATGATGCCTTTTCTAAAAGCTGTCTGCCAGTGCATGTCCAGCATCCCATGACAAAATTACACACCCATTTAGCAAGGGCTAGGGGCATCCTGGCATCCAGTTTGAAGCAAGCAGGGAGCTCACAATGGTATCTCCAACAATTCTGAAAGCTGCTTATGCTCAATGTGTTTCTGGGTCCAGTTGTGCCACTTTCCTGTAAGATACTGCCAAGGAAATTTTCCTCCATTAACTTCATGAGGAATAATTTTTTACCAGAAATCAAACATAATGAGTAAACATTGCAAAACTACCATATTTTCCGGAGATGGGATCTGTTCTCTACCATTCCAATACACATTGGCATTGTTTGAGGGAAAGTAAGTTAAAGTCTTCCTATACACTATTATATTTTTAAAATAATGTATTTAGCCCACATAAAACCGCGCACAGTACCAATCAATACCCATAACATACATTAAACAGTGTGCTATTACTGTGTGATACTTCATCTCAACACCCATCCCATCCAGCGGGGGTCATTTTTCCTCCATTGGAATGACTCCAAACCCTCAAATTTTAATGAAGGGCTGTTGAAGTAGGGAAAAATGTAGTTTGGAAGGAGTTCAGAGACATGAATTCCATGTACAGAACAGATTTATGACCCATATTAGCAACAATAATCCACTGTCACAGTTCCTCTGAAATGCAAAGTGGTGGATCAGTCGTTTCAAATCCATTATCGTCCCCAAATGGTGGTCCAGTGATGTCTAATTGCAACCAATAGCCAGTAATGAACCACAGTCATTAATCCCATTTGCATGTTTGTACAAAGCATCATTTTTAAGCTGCATATTCATATGCAGAGAGAGTTCAGTGAGTGCAGAGAGATTTCACAGCCTGCAGAAAGTTCTGCTCTGGGATTTGAACATTTCCCAGGCACCTGGAAGAATATTTAACTCACTCTGTGAAATGATCTCGACAGTGAAGCCCAAGGAAACACACAGGACGGTGCACTAGCCCCGTGTTTGTTTGGGGCAAATGATGATCTTACAGAGCCGTGCCCTGGGGATACAGGAACATAACTCAAAGGCAGGGAATTAGTTCATGGAGACAGTGATCGATAACAAGTGAAGTCCGAGAGCGCAGGAGGAGCGGAAATGCTGAACATGAGCAGAATCCTGGGTTGGTACAGAAAAAAAAATCAGGATACCAAAATGAACATCATCTCTCCCCCTTTCTGTGAAAGGCTTTGCATGAAAACTCAGTGTTGATTCACGAGGCCATGCAGCCCAACACCCGACTGCTCAAGCAAGGGGGGAAAACCAGGAAACCTGAAAGCCTCAAACCCAGCAGTTCTCAAGGCTGATCTGAACTGTGGCCTTCTCTCTGTCCTACCCAATTTTTATATTTACAAACTACTCAAATGCCAAGAAAACAACTACCACGAGCTAAGAACTTGGTTCCACCCCCATGTCCTTCAACAGTCAAACAGGTCCTGATGCTCAGTCAGGCAACTTCCCCCCGTTCCTTTGTGCTACTGCAACTGTCTTGTACCCAAACTTACCCAAATTACTGCAACCACGCAGCTTGAGGGGAAACACAGAAACACAACATAGAAATGGCTGTGCAGTTCATATCTGGAGCCTGTGCTCAAGACAAAATTTTGTAAGCACTCTAAATATTTGGGGTTTATTTCCAATTCAAATATCTTAGATGTTGCCTCAATTGAATTGCCATTCTCTAGTCAACTCTAACACTAATGTTTGTTATTTTAACAGCTGCACTTTAGGAAGGGCTCATTTTAGCAATATAACAAACAGGGATATCTCCTTAGCCACTCCACTAGAAGCCTTGCAGCAGACTTGAGGGAAAATACAATTGCCTTTATTGCACAGAGGAAAGCAATAACGAACCAAGGATGTTAAAGGCATCAAGATTATAATTGCACTCAGAGAGACATAACATGAGAGATTCTATTAGGAGAGATGTTTTGATGTGTATAACGACTCTGAGCAGAATGACAGCCACACACGTTCAGGATCACAGCAGTGGAACTGAGACTCACCAGCCCAAGGAGGCAGACAGCTCTCTGCAATCCCACCTCCCCGTCCTCAAACCAGGATGCTGATGAAGCCAGAAGAAAATCTCAACTACTCAAAATATGAACCCACCACAGCGAAAAACATTTTTTTCCTCATAACCTAAATAAACGACCAGCAAAACTGAATTGCTTCTGGTGACTGCCAGGCAGGAGCTGCACCAGGAGCTGCAGGAACTGAAAATCAGGGAGATGTGTGGGAAAAGCAACCAGGAACTCCTTGTAGAGCAGGCAGATTTCTGCAAAACTTTCACAGAACATATTCATGGCTCTGCTGAAGCTGAACTAATAGGTTTAGAAGTATCCCATTTTATTGGTACTCTATAAAGAGATTCCAACTGCATATTTCTCCTCCCTTTCTCTATCAAAGTGGTTGTCACAGAGAAATTACTTTCTTTCTTTCACGTAAACACCAGATCTAATTACCCACACAGCTGATCAGGAAGTTTCCTCCTAATTTCTGAGTCAAAACAATCACATCAAAATATTGCTGAATTTGAATAATTGAATGAAGTTTTGTCATAAAGAGAAAGATGAACTTGACACCTGTTTTGTGAAGCTGATAATCAAAGTAACTTTTCAACTAATAATAGATTGGTTCAAAGGTCCAAATTATTAACATGGCTATTGTCAGGTCTAAAATTCAAATAATCAGAATGTAGCACACAAAACAGTCACTTAAGAACAGTAAGATAATTTCTATGTAAGCAAAGCATTCAGTACATTTGGAAATTATTTACTTTATGGACAAGCATAAAGTTGAAATGATAAAGCGGGGAAATAAGGTAGTTAAATAATAAATTAAATAATAATATACAAAGGCTTTTCCTTCCCACCCGGAGTTCTAATGTATCCAAGGTCACACACAGTGGGTATGAAGACTGAGGGTTTTTTGAAATTCAACAAGCACGTAAAACCACCTACGAAACCACAGAGCAGTCCCATCAAAGGCCAGCATTTTATTACAATATGTATTTTTCCTGTAATTATTTCAAATATACATTTGAATTGCTCAATAGGGCCATTGCTGCTTCTGCCAGCCAGTTTCCTCCCTCCCCTCTCTGCAGGTGCCCTCAGCACTTCTCTCCCCTGCTCCTGGCTGAATTATTGTAATGGGGATATTATTAGTGAATCACTGACTTGGAGTGGTCGGTATTTCCACCAACTAAGAAACAGAAGCCAAAGGCAGTTTTTCATTAAAGCCTGGTCACTCTGGATGAAAAGTGGAGCCTATTCAGTAACCACGCTATGGAACTGCAGAGTGTTTGCTTTTTAAAATCGATATAATGATGGACTCTTAAGGTTCCTGACATAAAAGAAAGAACATGCATTTTGTCCTGAAGAGTATTTCCAGTTCTGAATGGATTTCAAGGACAGTTCTGGTAACTGAAGGATACATTTAAAAACAGAAAAAGCGACGCAAAGTCAACATACAGTTCTGCAATTAAAGCACCTGTGAGTCAACATCAAAATCCACGCAATAATAACATTATTTTGGTCTTTCTATTGATTTGGAAACCTACTTCTGTAAAGGAGAGGTAACATCCTTGCAGGACACCAATGGCCTATTAATGTTTCCAAAGTCAAAACTTCCAGATGGCACTGGGCTGCCAACACAACCACCTCAAAGTCAGAAGATGAGAAGGACTGGGGTAAAGGAGACACCTCATGATTTGGCAACAGAGAAAATCTCCACAGGTTTGGACATCAGCCCTGACCTGTGTAAGGAAATGCTCCTCAGCACGGCAGGAGTGGCAGAAAAACAACAATTTCTGAAGAGCAAATCAGGATCTAAATGTATATAGCAAGGCTGTAATTATCAGCCCATATTTTCCAAAAGCACACCGCAGAACTGAGCTCTCGAAAGAAAATGAAAATGAGGTCCACACACTGCCTTTTCTTGGAATAGAAACTCACCAGTAGTTAACACAGCTCTCTGAAATGATATATAACATACTTTATGTGCATACATATACATCTCAAAACCCCCCAGAGAGGAACCAACAGTTCCACGTGCCAGAAGAGATTAGTATGGGTAGAAACATTTGGCTTGTGGGTGTGGGTGGAAGGGGAAAAAAATTTTAATCGAATCCATTACCTGGTTATTGATTTCTCTTTGCCAGGCTGATCCTGTAGAATACTTATAAAGCCTTTGACATTGAGACGTTTGGCCAAAGATATTGGATTAGACTAAGCACAAGCTGAGCTTCTCATGTAATCTCTCATATTTCATTTATATGTGATTTATTCCTTTGTCCAGCAGAGGCTTTTTATTGATAAAAATAATGAGATTGAGAATCCCAAAGGAAATCTAATGCCCACCCAAACATGTTTTTGAGGTAAAAATAGTAGGCTTTGTAGGCTAGAGAGAGAATGATGTTATGAGAACACTGTTTCCTTGTATAAAAAGTAGGAAGCTTATCAAAGATTTTGAAACAAACAAAGCTACTTTTGAAATTAAAATTTTGCTGTACTTGAAAACACCAAGCACCCAGTGAATACCCTGCACTGGGGAACTGCCTGAAAGACTTCTGAAATAGTTTTTTCTTTGCAGAACAAATGAATACAACTTTTTTTTTTTCCCTTTTCATTCCTGTATTGGCTCGATTTGACAAAAAACCTTAAAAAATGTCTCATCTCCTAAATAGGATGTGTTACATAAAGCCAGTTAGGTGACTGAAAATTAATCATGCCACTCAAAAGAAGTTTCTAACCACTGGCAAATTTAGTATGTAATCTGGTAACTAAAGACTTTGTTGAAATACAAGAATTCAAGAGTCTCTAAAAAATTAAACCATTATGCCTTTTCATCAAATAGGGGCTAAAAAGTCCTAAGTAAAATGTACAGACTATTTCACATTTCTTTAATAACTATCAATAGTATAAAACCCACCTGTTTCTGCCGTGAGCCCTCAATTGGGTTTTAAAGTCTCTATTTCAAGGCACAGATCAAAATAATTCTGTTCCACTGATAGCCAATGGAGAGCTTTGTGATTAACATGAGTCTTACAACTGTTTCTTATGCTAATGCTTAGAGTGCAGTGGCTTTCAAGTTTCAGCCTCGTTTAATGTATAATGTGGATTTCCCCATTTATCACTCAAAAATCAGCAGAAAAAAAAATGTTCTGAACCTCAGTGTCCATGGACCTTTACTTCCCAGGAGTCTCCACGATCCTTTCACTGAGAGGACCACAAGCCTGGCTGGCTCAGTGGTCAGACAGGAGGGTGAAGGCTCATGTTTTCCTCCTCCTCCCTTGGCACAGCAGCTGCTCACCCAGCCTGGGCAGTGGTTCCAAGAGATGGGTGGCAACAAAACACAACACTTGAGAATCCCCGACTCCAAACCTTTCTTCACTTCTCCCCACTGACAGATTTTTTGCAGAGCCCCAAAAGTGTATGTGAAGTGTGTAAGAAAGATCCTGCAGTAGCACAGTCCAATCCCACTGCTTAATGGTAAATTACAGTTACCATACAGACAAATGTTACCATATTTAACTAAAGCAAACAAACATTAGATTATAGCAATGTTTTGTAGATCCTGGAATCGTAACTGAAGCAGTAACTGTTTGTTCTGGAAGCCTCCCCTGTGTCACCAAATAAGTACAGCGTCCAAACTTGGAAGTCAGTACATTAAACACAATGGCATAATAGATAATTCCTATTTCTTCTCCTCAAAATAAAAATGAATCTAAGGTTGGCACTAGGAATTATTAAAGTATGAGGGGAATATATTTGAAGCCAGTAGAATTCTTTAAATTATCCTGTTACTATGACTAAAGAACCTGCTCTTCTCAATACATCATAAAGTGCTTTTCATTTGCCGAGGCTTCACGGGCCATGCATCAGTTTAGTTATTTAAAACATATTATTTGCAATATGTAATTAAGAAGAAAGCAGTCTTTTATCTTTAGTATCAGATTAGGTATCTTCATCCCCTGCAGATGTTTCTCACTGCACACTGTGAATCTGAGAATATTCTGACTGTCAAGAAGATCAGTGAGGATTGATGCATAAACACCTACCAGTGATGGGACCCTCCTCCCCAGAGCAGCCTGCAGGGAGCCAAGAGCTGTAGAGGTGATGGAAGAAAAGAGAAGCACACTCCCTTCTTGCAATTCACCTTCATAATCAAAGCACTCGGGGCTCTCAAACTACAAAAGCGTGTCCACTGTGAAATTCTGAAACTGTACTTGTACCTGCCAAGCTGTCAAGTCCGATTTTTGCTCCTCAACGTTTCTCTCCTTCTCCGAGCACAAAGTCCTCCGAGATGCAGCGAGCAAGGAGCGGTGTCAGACTGTGCCTGTTACCTCTCCACATCTGCTCATGGAAACCCAGCCTGCCTTGCCTTCCTAAATTTTGCCCCTCGCTCCCATCACTCCTCAGAGCTTTCTCCACGCTCTCCCTCCCCTCCTCAATTAATGTTCTGCCCGGCTTTGCAGTCTGTCCTTTCTTCACACTGAAATTCATCTCTGAATAGTTTCTTGACAAATGACGATAAGATAAAAAAAAAATTTAAATCATGTAAAAAAATAAAATCAGGGACTTACCTAAGCAAGAATTCATTTCAGTTTCAAAGTTTATTCTGACTTCAGTTCTGCTCAGGAATTTGCTTTTTAAAAAAGATTTTATAAAGACTTTTTTTACAAGTTTTTAAACAATGGGAAAATCGTTTCCACTCTGATAGAATCTCACACGTTTTCCTATTTATCAGTCACTGCTCTTAAAAACTTAGAGCAAACATCATTACCCCGGCCCCCTTCTGTGCAGTGCCAGTACCATTTTGGACTTAGTTTTGAAAGGCCCCCTCAGTGCTGAGTCACCCACAGCACTGCAGATTTCAGGCAGGGAAGAGGTTCTGATCATCCAGCTGCATTTTCCAAATTGTAACCTTTGTCCCACATCTCAAGCCTTAAATTCCCACTGGAGACAGGGGGTAAAGTCAAACTTCAACACTTTTGGCTGCTGAAGTGCTGGCAGATGTCAGTTCAGCAGTGACTTTGGGCTGCTCAAGGACACTCTGGTTTTAGAGGCAGTTGCTCAGAGTTTCTGCAGACCAAACGTTCATAAATCTTGCACTGCTCGCTACTCATAAAGCCCCAGTCACTCAGGAAGGACCAAAACCACTGCCCCTCCACAGCCTGCTCCCATGTGCTACAGAATTCCCCTAAGAGCTTCTTGGGTCAATTTAAGCTCCCCTGGAGTTGCTGTTCCCTCTGCAACCCATTCAACCCCCTCCTCCCATTCCTCACGTCCATCATCAATATATTCTCCTAATTCCTTCTGCATTCAAGGTTGTCTTTCTCCTCTACCCATGCACAGATTTTCATCTAAGTAACATCACCTCCTTCACCTTTGAGAAATACAACCTGAGAGAGAAAAAGAGCTGCCTCTTTCTGACAGAACAGGGGTTGTTCTTTCAGCCCAACACCTCATCTTTCTCTTGCATCTCCTCATTGGAACCTTTGTCTAGGATATCAGACATTACCTACCTTTATTTTGGTGTTTGATGCACGAATGTACATACCCTAACTTTTTTTTTTTTTAATTTTATTTTACAAATTACTGAGGAAACAATATGGACCTTCAGTTTTCCAGTAGCAACAGAATGCATGGAAAATCCACACAGCTAAAGGTAACTGCTGTAGTCATTTTTATATAATAATTAACAAATTGATATTGATAATAATTAACAATTTGATTTCTTTCCTCAGTAACTGTGAGAATTGCAGTAGCAACACCAGGAACACAAGCAACTCTTCTTCTGTCTTAGGTGAACAGGGCATTACAAGGAGTTCACAATTTGACAACTTTCAGTGCACGTTTTAAATAGCCTACAATTTGTACTTCTTTTCAGTTCAGAAATTCATTGCATTCCAGTGACCCAAACAATGTCTGCGTAAAAAGGGGTACAAACATTTTAGAAGAGCTGACTTGATTAATATTTATGAATATATTAAGGACATTACATACTGTACCAGCCCACATGCAGGGCAAGAATACAGTATTTTACTGCTCACTGGGATTTATCAGTCATTAACACACACCTCTGCTATGCTGCGGAGCTTGATACTTTAGCCACCCAGGAAGGTTTGTAATACAGAAAAATAAATCTAGTACATGCCATGAAATATCTTAGTGCAATTAGAGTATGGTTCTTAAAGGTACAGCATTAATATCATCAGCTTATTCTAGAAACTGGCAGAAGATGCAGATTTTTGTCTGCTATTCAAACCCTTGGGTCACCTGGCATCCACAGGTGCACCGCACTGCTCTCCTCCAGCTCTCCAGATTCTGAACACGAAGCCTCTGTGTACAACTGTGGCACGAGGCATTGTGACTCCTTCACTCTTTCACAGACATAAAAAGTAAGCTGGAAAATACTGAATTTTTCAACAGTGACAGGAACCTGGAACAGCTAATTCATCTGCAAAGCACTATTCAGCCAGACTGGAGCAGAGACATTGTTTGTTTTTGAAGTCTGACCAGTTGTCACCTGAGCTTCAAAGAAGGGAGCCCTGTTCTCCTCCCAGCTGCCACACGCTGCAGACGACAGGACCTGTCTGAAGTTTTACCTTTATTTTAAAAGCTTAAGGCAAAATCCTACTCTCAGATGTGCAGAGAGCATCACAACACCGCTGTTCTGCCCTCCTCCCACCCACAAAGCCAGCCTGCTGCCCTTCCTGGGCTGTCCCGTGGGGGACCGAGACCCTTCGCACGGACCCAGGAGCACTGGGAGACACAACACTTCTCAGACCAGAGATGGAGATTGTTCTAAACCTGATCTTACAGAAAGAGAGGAGAAATGATCTAACAGAGGACGAAAAGGAAAGACTGCAGAAGTGTGGGAGTTCATGATGTAATAACCCACTGGCTCAGAAATGTTTTTCTTTTCCACTTTTGGAGGAAAGTAATTTTAAATCTGTAAAGTGGTAACCAAACTGGAGGTTAACTACATTGGATTCCGGAGGGGGGAAAAAAAAATCTATTAGAACTTTTAATTTTTACTTAATTGGTTTTACTTCCAGAAAAAAAATGACATATAGGAGCCCCCTATTAAAAAAAAAAAAAAAAAAAAAAAAAAAAGATGATTAAACGTATTCTGTTGCATTATATATATTTTATGCAGTAACAGAAGACAATATTTTAGCAGCACTACTTCTGAATCACTCCAGAGCATTCAGCAGGAGTCAGTTCATACTGCAAGAGAATAATGATGTACCTCAACTCATTTTAATTTCAATAATTGAATGAGAAATAGCAAGGCCTATTGAAAGGACTGTATTCTGGTCAAAGACTAATGAGAAAATAGTTTTGAGTCTCTGAGTCAGCGGGTGTCATGGTAACAATGCATTATCGAAATCTGATTAGCATGCCCAGCAGCTTTATAAATGATAACATGCTCTTCTAATTGTATTTCCCCTTCTCTCCCTGTGATAAGTTTTATATTCATAACAGGTAAGAGGTAAGGCAGCATTCTGTTTATCTGCAAGTTTAAACTTAGGATGTCCAGCATGCTCACGAACTCTGTGAGATCTGCCAGTCAGTAATAGAAAAAATTTCCTACCATGTTAAAATAAGCAGCTGAGCTTATTATTTATTACTTCTCTCCTCCTGTATTATGTGCAGTTATTTAAGTTAAACATTATTCTCTTCTTTTAAATATCTATAATCACTCATAAGGATATATCCATGAAAAAGAGAACGCTGTGAAAAAACACAAACATCTTAAGAAAAAGCCTGTGTTTCAAAGGAGAAAGTGATGCAAGAAAAGAGTAAGTGCATTTGTAATTCATTCCAGATAGCAGGACTCCATGTTCTTGAGGTTTTGAGAAGAGGGAGGGGACTTCCTTGTGTTTAGGGGATTTGTGTGTGCCTTTGCTATCTCATTACAAACTCAGGAATTGGGAGGAACCGTGAAATTAAATACGATGTATTTCCTCCTCACGAAGCAAAGTGCTAATATTGCTTCATAAAATAACCACAATGAAAATACAAGGTTGAAAGCTTAGTATTGCTCCTTTTACAACTGAACCTCAGGTGAATAGCCTGGCAGACCGTTATTATTTTAACTGCAAAGAACTCTGTTTTAACTGCAGCCTCACAAACCTGATGCAAAATAATTTCAACATACAGAAGCTCAGTCTTATGAAATGGATTTTCGTTTTGACAGTAAAATGGTGTTCTATTTTTCAACAGAAAAGACCCAAAAAATCGACTTCATGTTTGCCCTATTTCCACGACCCCTGTAACCTAAATATTTCGTTTTTATTTTCAGTGTTCACTTTCATTTATTAGTTCAGCTTCAAATTCATATGATGAGAGCGCAGGGAAGCTCATATTCTTATTTTCTAGGTAAACTCGAGTACTCTTAGTCACATGACAAATAACGCCTAGTACAAGGCATAACTTTTCCGTATGAATAATATCAGAACTGTGTTTGCCACAGTGCATGAACATGGAGAGAATGAATACAGCAAGACCTAAAGAGCTTACCTGTTACGTGCACGTGGGCAAAGCTTAAGATGTACAAAATACTAAAAGCAATCAGTCTTAAGTCAACACAACGAAAGCCAGAGGAACATTTATCTACATGTTGGGAAATTCGGCAGAGAGTGCAGGGCTACCCTGAGAACAGCAAGTCATCAAAGCAGGCTGGTGAACAGAGCAAGAGCAAACAAGGACTCCCCAGGAGGGATCAGTGCTGCTCCAGGGCACTGTCTGCACTCACCTGGGCCGGAAGCAGCAGCCCGAGAGCCAGTCGGTGTGACCTTCCCCCGTCATGAGGATGTTCCCGTCGGGCAGCGCCCACATCTTCCACAGGTGGTCATCGCTGCCAGTCACTACGATGTCTTTTCGGGGATGTAAGGCCAAGCTGCAGGGGAAGAGAAAAGCAGGTTATGGTCGGAATCAATTTCATTTAATGGGAAATGCACAGCAGCGAGCTCCATTAACTCAGGGCAACAGCCACAGAGAACTCGGATTCTGGATGGGCTGAACAAGCAGTGATGCTTTCTATGCTCCTAGGAATTTAAAATACACGCTCTGGAGATGAGCTTCTGCTGCTACTGAGGAAAACAACAAAACAGGACTGACTTCTGTGAAACCAGAATTGTTTTCACACTCTTTTTTTTTTTTTTTTTGCAGCTGCAATTAATTAAAACAGTCAGAAATGCTTTAAAATACTTTGTGAGGATACGTTCTTCCAAACACGCAACACGAGTAATACACGAGCAAGCCACACCAACAGCAATCACCTTCTACACCCAAAATAACTTCAAAAAGCACCAGCATGTCAGTCTGCTCCCTTCTCTTCCTCCACCCCCCACCGCTGTGTCCACAGGTGTGAAGTCTCCTAGCACTGAGAAATAACTCAATTGATAATTCCAGTCCAGGAGCTACAGTCACTGCCATCACTTCAGCACCTGCTCACTGGGACTAGGTCAGAAAATCCACTTCAATTCTCTAGTTAGAATGTGTTACATGTTTTCATTTTTTAAATATGCAGCACGCTGCGATGTAATGGAAATCTTACACTTAACACACCCCTGTACTAAAAACTCAGTTTATTTTTGATTTAGCAACTGCAGTGCAGCTTAAAAATGGATCCAGGGAAGAAAATCAATCTGTTGGAAAGATAACAAGTAGTGTATTTCATATGGATTTGGTTATTTGATTCAAATCATTGTAATGCCTTAATATTTGTTGAACATCAAAAAGTTGTAGTAGTTGACTTGAGTCCCACGAGTAGATTATTTAAATAGATTAAATCTGGAGTTTGGAATCAAAATGCAACAATGGGGAGAGGAATCGTAACCTGCATGTACACTTATTTCAGCTGTGCATCACAGCTGGCAGCCTGGAGAGAAAAATGCTTCTTAAAACAGAATGAGAGTAGAGAGAGATTATGCTGAGCACCCAAATGGGAAGAAAAGAGAGGACTAAAAGGTACACTATTATAAAAATCTCTATTTTATTAGTACCTCTCTCCTGCACTCAAATTATTTCATAAAATTCCTAAACCAGAACCACAGCTTCTACTACATTGGGAAAAATAATTACCTCTCTCAAATCCATGCTAAAAACATATTTTATGTGAACTAGATTTTCATCAGAAAACACATCTATTCTTGCAGTTTAAGGCCTAGTCTAGGAAGACTCCTACAGATTCATCAGCTGAATTCATCTTCTTGACTGAGGAGCCTTCATTTTACTCATTCTCTAGTTTCTTAGAGAGAAAAAGCAATGTTTTCTATCTTTGCCCAAGAAGGATAAACTTCCTTTGCATTTATAGGGGAAAAAAAAGGAAGGAGGGAATGATGCTGTTTAAATTCTCCAGAGATGCACAGAAAGCAGTTGTATCGCTTAGATGGGCCACAGCAGATATCTAGAAGAGCAAAGAGGGAATACAGATAAAAAGAGAGAATTAAAGGCTGAAAGAAGGCACGGGTGGCCTGCAAATCACAGGAGAAGAGCCGGCCTGGAATCCTCGTGCAGGAGTCTCTGCTCCCTGCGGACAGCACGGTCCTGAGTCCTCTGGGGGTAGCAAGGGAGTGGCAAGGGAAAAAGAAGCACAAGTGGATTCAAGACGACCAGAGAGGCATAGAAGGATGGCACTGCAAAAGCACTGAGAGCACGTGCTACTGCAGGAAGCTTAGGCAATGATTCGGGCCTGTCTGCGACGCACTGAAAGGCTGGACTTTTCTGGTTTGGGACTAACTTTAAAAGTGTGTTATTTGGAGAAAACAGACAAGTGAACAGAGTCATATGGATACAGCTTCTTCTACATTCTTCTCTTAATCTGCTTCAAGTACCTTCCAGTTTTTCCCCCCAAGTATTTCTGCTTTTAGTGAAGTGCAGCTGTGTTGTGAAGATTTTCCATCAGCTGTCTTAAATTCTTCCTAAATATCTGCCTTTCTCAGTTCCCAGAGTGCACTCTACAGTCTAACTTAAATCACCTTCAGTTCACCCTTCATGCACAGAAGAGTTAACCTAGCAGCTTCCTCCAGCCCCTGGCTCACCTTCTGAACAGTCCTTACCCCTGACCAGGCTGCAGTTGGCCAAGGATGGGGGAGCTGTGCTGTCAGCCATCCTGCCTCAGCTCCAAGAACCATTTTCCCTTCCTTTAACCCTCCCAACACACTTCCAGTCCAACTTCTTCAGTGACTACACATTCCTAAAGAGCTTTGAACAATCCATAAAGTGAATTTCATATGGGTAAAAATATCTTGCCCTCAGCATGAAGCCTACAAATCTGTTTTCCACGGGCTTTTCTTTTAATTGGAGAGCTCTTGTAAAATGCTGCTGCTGTCCAATGTGTGGTGGTTTGTTTTTTTTTCCCTCCATGCCATTTTTACAGGCACACAGTGAACACCATTTAATTAACAGCAAATTTGTGACATGACTGCTGTTGAGCTGCTTCTGAGAAAGGGAAGCCCATTCATCCAAAAGGCATTCTATATGCAACATTAATTAGGCACCCTTGTCTTCATTTCTGGCAATCCAGCATTGTATAGATTTTTGCTTCATCTCTGTTCACAGGGTCTAATTATTTCCAGCACAGAAGACTTTGGGTAGATTGGAACGGAAATCAATAATGGAACATGTGTGATAGGAACATTAGTTTTCTCCTCCTCCTCCTTTGGGATAAAGTGGGATCAGTGGAGACTCAGCCAAGAGAAAAAAACAAACCCAACAAAAAGCCCTCTCGGAGATTTGCTGCTGTTGAGTATATAAATACCCATGTTTACACAACTCATTCTGGCATTATAAGACATTCTCATCTCTTCAGCACTTGCTATGGTAGATATATAGCACTCCCAGTAATTTGCTTTCAAAACAATCATCGATTATTTTAATTTATTTTGCCTGAGCCATAAATAAAAATACGGTATCTTCAGATGCGAAATACTTTCGGTCTCAGCCATGTACTACACTTGACCATTTCACACACGTAAAATCAACCTGCAGGTCAAGAAGTGTTAAACCCAAAGCTGCCTGGGTAACCTCAGCTGTGTGCTGGTTTAAGGAAGCTCTCACACACCTGCCACGGATTATCCAGGTAGATGACTCCCATCATGGTTAGGAGAAATGGGTTGTTGGGCAGTGCCTTGCTGTTCCTTCAGGTCCTAAGACAGCAATGTTCCTGCTGAGTGTGGTTAATTTAATGCACAAAACCCACAGTGCTTGTATGGGAAGGACAATTACAAAACAATAAAAGCATCGCCTCAACCTCTACTAAGGTATAACAGCCAAACCCCATTGCACAGAAGCAGAACAGTAAGGCACACACTCCCCCCCGCTTTATAATTTTAAAACTATTTTAGTGGCTAAAATATCTCACAGAATCATATTCAGCCTTTTTTCACTACCTTCCTACAGATCTCAGGAGACTGCAGGAATAGGAGGAGACCAGAAATGAAAAACTACCCTAAAGAGTCTCAAAATCAGGCACTCTTAGAATGAAAAATGCAAAATTAATGACCAACTTAGTACTCTAAGTGACTTATCCAAACCTCACCAACTGCTCTGTGGCAGAAACAAGGACAAAAGCCAGTTTTCTATGATTTCACATACAGGAGTTATAAGAGAAGTGTGTTCTCAATATAGGCAGCGTTTAGCTGCCAAATTCTAATACAGCATTGTACTGAATATTGCTTGTGATACGCAATTTTTAGAACTTCATGATCTGATCAAATTTATTTGCATTCCCAGATACTGGCAAAGAGGATTGCTGTTAATGCCAGTAGCTGCTTTCAGACCAGAAAGCTCTTCTGCTGCATTTCTTGCTCCAAAATGTGAGAGCAGCAGAGTTGCTCCAAGACTTAAAAAAAAAAAAAAAAAAAAAATCCCAAACACATTTTTCCCAGTGACAGAAACATTTTAGCTAACATTTTCTTGAACAAAAATTCAGCCTTGCTCACCATACCTAGCACAGGAAATTTTGGGCTGAGCAGTTACATTTGGGTGAAGTTATAAATGTCTGAAAAATCTCAGTTTTGTAGCAGAAACTGTTGGGAAATCACTGATACTTCTTTCTCTGCCATCAGGCACTCCGGGTGTGTTGGAATGGCAGAGCAGAGCAGGTTTTAAAGGCAAGCACATAACATGCACTGAATTGCAGAGGATGGATTACTGGTTACAGCCTCAGACAAGAACAAATATGTGCCTAAATATGAGGGCATCAACAGCCTTACTGAAATCAGTGATACTGTTCACATGAACATACTTAGTTATATTGCTGGACTGGGCCCTAAAAGTATAAAGAATTTGTAAAAGCCAAAATATGATTCCAGCCCCGATTTTGCTGGACACCAGCCAGTTGTGCTGAGACAAAGGACACGTTAACCAAGGTGTTAGGAACAGTTTCTGTGGCAAGGGATGGCTGGACTGCACGACCTAACGGCAATTTCCACCTTGGAGAACACAAAGGTGTTCCCAACACCTCTGAGTGTTGGGAACAACAACTCCCACACACCGGTCACCATCCAGCTTGGCTCCAGGAATGGCTGCTGCCTGAGGGCACTGGCACTGCTTCCTCACCTCTGTGCTCCATCATCTAATTGCCATCAGGGTCAATCTCTAAAATTATGACAGATAAAGAGGTATAAACCACACAGAATAAATGAGACCAAAGAAAGGCTGATTTTTACCTCACGATGGACTGTGGCAGCAGCCGGCCGTCGTGAAAATCCCCTCTAAGAGCCGAAAGGGACCAACAGAAACCACACAGTTAACCCCTCTGTCTGCAACACCTTTGGGCAATAACTCTCGTGTCCCTCCTCGCCTAAGTGGTGGTGGTGGACAAGAACGAGGAGAACCGAGGTGAACAGCAGCATTGTGAGGGCAGCAGGGGTGGCTGCAGCACGAGGGGGCCCAGCCAGTCCCCCACAGACCCACTGTGGGATATGGCGGAGCCTCTCAGCGACACTGAGGGGCCTCGGGGTAAACGCACTAAAGAAAGGGCAAAAAAATGGGACAAAAGGGAGAAACGCCAAGGTAAGGGAAAACCTGCTTCAGCAGGCCCATGGTGGAGCAGGCTTTGCCTGAGGGGCCGTTCCAGAGCAGGTTGAGGTGTGAGGAGGAAGCAGCAGCAGAGAGGAGCTGCTGAGCACTGGCCATGGCCCCTGCCCCTCAGGGAGGGGGAAGGGGCAGCAGCGCGGGAGTGCAGCTGGGGGAAGGAAAGCTGCTACTTTCACCTCCACTTCCCACTTCCCGAGTCCGTTTTTATTGGCAATAAACGAAATTAATTTCCCCCAAGTCGAGTCTGTTTTGCCCACAACAGTAACTGGCCTTTATCTCAAACCGTGAACCTTCCCAGCCTGTTTTCCCCTCCCGCCCTGTGGAGGAAGAGGAACAAGGGAGCACCTGGGTGGGCACGTGGCCCTCAGCCACGGTTAACCCACCAATAAATTAAAACTAAACTCATCACAACAGCCTAATCAATTATTTTGCCTGCTACAATTTATCCTAACGTGCCGCCTTCTAACATCAACTCTCTAATACAGTCATTTCTACCACCTTTTATATCTTGGCTTGAGTTATCCAGTCTCTGTACCTGCCAGCATTCTTCAACAATAATTATAACCCTGACATTTAATTCAGGGTTTTATTATGCAGTGGTAGCATAACTGAAAAGCTTTGCATTCCTGTTTAAGGTCTTAAAATTTATCTTTTCAAGACAAAATGGAAGAGGGAAAAATGCTTTCAAAAGAGAAAATAAGAGCTAAAACAAACAAAAAAAGGATAAAGAAAAAAAACACAAAAAAACCCATAAGTAGGGGGATATACTCAGAGCACAAAGCTAATATCTTTTGTTTCATTTATGTAAATGCCTGTCTGGAAGTCAGTGATAGATCTCACTCACAGCAATGCTTGAAAATCTCTGTCCTGTCTAGTGAAATTCCTGGCTGCTTCCCAAACTCCTATGACTCAGGATTTGGGAGGGAGAAAACCCTCTTGGATCTCAACATACCTAAAGTTAACCTTCTAGACTGCCCAGCAGATCTTGGTACACCTTAGAAAATAATTAGAAAACAGTCTTCCAGAAACTTAAACTCATATTTCTAAAGGCTGAGCAACTTCCTAATTCACAGTCAGGGCTTATGTGCTTACTCTAGTCACCATGCACACAAAATCTTCACTCTCAGCTGTATAGCAGCAGCAAACATATTTATTCCTGTGAAGTGGAATAAATTCACACACTTTCCAACTTGGCAAACCCAACTCTCTTCTCAACAAAAAACAGCTTCAAAAAAGTGAACACTCCATACAACACACAGTGCCTCCACAAATAATTGTACTAAAGACACTGCTGTAAGTCACTGATACAGACACAGTTGTGATAAATTAACAACATCCATTTTGTGATGCTCTCTGATCGCTTTCTCTTTATTCACTCCATCTGCAACTATCAAAATGCATTAATTTGTATTAACTCAATGTTGTAACCTACCCAGGTTTTACTGCATTAGATCTGACTACGCACATGCTGTGCCAGTATAAAATCACTTCCTTTTTAACAACAAATTTTGGCCCTGGATCAAACTGGAGAAAAATTAGAAACTATCCTGTCGATCTGCATGTGTTTTCTGAGGTCTCAGTCCTTTGAAGATACATGCATAGTCCTGAATTATGCAGTGCCAGGAGCCCTGCCGATTTCACAGCATATTAACTTAAAAACATACATAATCCTGTTCGAGATAGAGTCCTTAATCAGATCAGAGCAGGGGGATATTTCTAGAACCTATGTAATAACATGCAAATTGTTTATGTCTGTAGTCTCCTGTACTGTGAACCTCTGCAGCCTAAGGTTAAGCCTTTTATCTGGAGTGCCTGTAAATAACAATGGGCATGAATCTAAATCACTTCTTAGAGAACCTTTACTTATGCATTCCTTCCTTTTGCTTACAAGGTTGTTGATAATTACTGATGGACAAAGCAAAAAAAAAATCACTTCGTCTACAACGTGAGCTGCTACACATGACAGAAAGAGCAAGTTTCCAACCTGCCTCAAACCAAAGCAGCAGGCAAGGAACACATCACCTTCCTCCCCAGAAAAGACCACATTTTATTTTCAGTCTGCAGAATCCAGGGGGGGAAGAGGTGGCTTGATTTTTAAATTTATTTAAACTGTCGTACAGTTTAGATGCTGACAAAGCTGTGCATAAAACAACAGATCAAAAAGTTGGGGTATTTTTGGTAAAACTGAGAGTGCTGTTAAAGAAACCAACTAACTCAGGAGTTGCTCCCTGTGACTGTAGCTCACAAGCTCTTATTTAATATGTATTTGAATCAATTTTTCAAGCTTAGTCAACTTAATAGGCACCCAGCATACTTTAGGGAGAAGTAATTAGGCCGAAAAGAAAAAGAATGAAAGTAGCAACAAACAAGTAGATGCAATTAAGAAGTTCAAACATTGACATCCTTTCCTAATATCTTCCCTCTGGAGTGAAGGCTCTGCTTCCCCACCTGAAATGATTTATACCATGATTCACACTGCCCATGTACTCATCCTCTACTCACTTCCTTTATGAAATATGCTACATCACTTTCTTTTAGGGAAAGGCAGCCCCACACCAGTATTAAATTACAGCATCCAAAATAGCACTGTAACAGGATTAGCTTGGATCTGCAGCATCTTGAAGCCAGTTCTGAAAGAGATTGCAGCTCACAGGACAACTCTCCAGAGCGGCAGGGAAGAGGCAGAGAAAACCAGGCTCAGATGAGGCACAAAGCTCAGCAGAGGAACGTCCCCTGGAGTTCACACTGCACCCGTGCTTGGGAACCACTGCCCAGGCAGGGAAGCCAAGGGAAAGGTAATCCAGGAACACGTGCATGGAACTGAGCTACTCAATATATATATATATCCCTGTTGCCTGGTTTTTTTGACCTGTGTATGTATTAGGTACTGGTTGGGTACAGAGATCACGGCTTGTCTTCCTTTGTAATGAAAGACAAACTGCTTTTCTAAAAGGCTATCCTAGCTTGACCAGCTTGAAAAGATGCAGATTGCTTTCACAAAGGCTTCTACCTGTGGCCTGGTTTGAATTAGTTTTCATCATTACTGTTAGCAATCCCCAGACTTCTGTTGCATGGCAGCTTTTTCACAGACCATTAGGAGCAGTGTTGTGGTACAGAAGAGTTTGGAAGAAAAAGCACTTGAAACTTGCCAGTTGGCAAATTCCGTTAAATTATCAGGGTTGATAAAGGAAAATATTTAAAAATATCATTTGCAATTAGAGCATCAAACAGCCAACTCACATTTCTAAATTAATAAGAAACCAAAGCATTAACTTCCAAGGTCAGCTTCCTGCCAGTGTTTTTTTCTCACTTCTGGAGGCATGGAAGGGTGGGCATAACGCTCTGTGCTTTATTTCACTATGGTAATGCTGAAAAATGCTTCCATCAACAGAATTAATGGAAACTCTTGTGGGAAGAAAGTTACATAAATAAATAGTTTCTTCCCAGTTAGGACTAAGAGGCAAAGTCAATAGCTATGAATCACGTTCTTCCTCTGATGATCTTCCTAACCAGGCATATATGTACGAGACAAATGGATTTTGGGTTCAGAAAGGATCCCAGTAATTCTCCACTCTCACGATCTCCACGCTGTAGCTGCAGCCCCTGGGGGCCTGCAAAGCCCTGCTGAGCAGTTTGGCTGCCCCAGTGGCTGGGCAATTTTTCCCACTGAAGGCAGCCATTCCACTTTTCCATGACAACTCAAGAGAAAAGCTTTTCAAGCTGTTTGCTCTGCTCTCATCTCCTGCACAGAATTACAGACACATACCCTGGAAGGCATCCCCTACTCCTCACTGGGATGAGGAAGGATTGTGCAGACTCACCCAGCACAGATTTATTTTTAACTTCTCCTTGCAAAGGAGGCTCCACAACACCTCTAGGCGGCTTTTTCCACTGTTCATGCTTCAAAAAGCAATTTCTAAAACACAACCTTCATCACACTGAGTACAAACTACAAAGATTCCTCTTAATTATTCTCTCAGAAATACAGAGAACGAAATTCCTCTTTACATTTTGTCTTTAAATATTTTTATGTCAGACAGTTGTTACTAACAATGTCTTAAATTAGGCAAACTCAATTATCTACCTGATGCAGTTTTCTAAAGCTTTTTAAAAGTCATGGATGTCAGCTCAGACCTCACCAACCATAATTCGGAATAATTACCCAATGTTATAGATACCACATCTGTCTTCCCACATCCCAGAATTACAATTCCACAGTTTGCAAGAGCAATGCATCGTGGACTTTATTACCTGGTTTTTTTCTTTGGAGGTATTTCCTACCTTGTATTTGTGTATCTAAATTCATTTTCCTAGATATATCACATGGCACTCCACTTAGTGAAGTTCATCTTGCTGGTTTCAGCCCATCTCTCCAATTTGCCAAGTTTATTTTGAATTCTGATCTGATACCAAAAGGTATTTGCAAATCCTCACAGCTTGGTGTCATCTGCATATTTTATAAGCTACTCTGCATTCCATCCTCCTCGCTGCTAATGAACACACTGAACTGAACTGATTTCCTAAGCAAACTCCCAAACTGAAATGCAGGCTGTGCAGTTCAGTGTAGAGGTTCCTGGCCCGAGCCACTGCATTGGTTTGTACTAAAACTTACCCTTTAGAAAGGCACACAATAAATACATTTAAAAACCTTAAAGGCAAGAAAAGCCACCATTTGCTCTGCTAAATTGTTCTGACGGTTAGTCATCCTATTTTTATTTTTGCAGAACTTTAAAATCGGGCCAACTTCAATCTCCAGCTGCATATTACACTCTGGTTACTATATCAGAGAAAATATTCATGGAAATGACTGACTTAGAGAAGTGGAAATGACTGACTGCTTCCACCACATCGTTCCTTAAAACTCCCATGCATCAATCTTCACAGACAGTAAGAGGTTAACGATTTCTGAAATGTCTGGTGAGACTTGAACAAAATAACGCTGTTTTAGGAGAATCAAGTAATATTTTTTGTTTGCTCTGCTATGGAATTACTAAGTACAATCACTCACAGAAAAATATTACACTACTGGGCAAAGCCAAGCCCTTTGAGACCATATAATTTCTAGAATGTTTGCTATGCAATATTTGGCATATTTGGCAAATTCTCTTCCCATCTTTCCCCCCTTATCACCATCTGCTGTCCAGAGGTATTACAGGGAAGAAAGCAGAAAGCAAAGCTCTCCAACACTGGGAAACAACCACAGAGAGACCCAGATCCACATTTCTTTATGAGAAATAGAAATAGGTCTCAGGATTCCCTTCAACTTCCAGCATGTGCAGTGAGAAAGAAGTTGGGGTAGAAGAAATATGAGAGTTATTTATTCTGGGACACAGAGGGAAGAGGGGAAAAAAAAAGAAAGATAAGAAAGCTGGAGACATATCCCAAGCCCTGTAAAACACAGCCAATGGACCAAGTCACTGTCTGACTGCTCAAATACCCACAGCCCTTCAGTGCAACACATTCCTGCACAAATGGAACAGGGTACACGCTTTGCATTTGAGTGGCCAGGATTTAATTAACATTTTGATATTGGAATATAATCCGCAAAAGGCAACTGTGATCAAGTCCACTGTGATGCCTGGACATGCCACTCTGCCTGTCCTGGGGTGGGAAGGGTGTATGGCTGCTTTTCTTTCTCTAAGACAAATTCCATTTCCATCATTACCATCCTAAAATTACAGTAATGATTGCAACATTTATGTTTTAACAAAGCCTTGAAAATGTTTCTTGCAGTGAACAGGCTGCACATAGAACAATAATCTTCACAGCTGAGTCTGCCAATTGCCATCCTTTACATCCTCCTAGTCCCAAATATTATAACATATCATACCCTGTAAATGCTTAAGTAAGGTGGGTCCAGCCTTTATAAAGAAGCATTAAATAAGATTGGCAGAAGGGTCTGAAATAATACAAACATATACATATTAAAAATGACTTCTGGTAAGCAGGAGTGTCTCTAATGCATCTGGGAGCCTCACAGTCCAATTGCAGGAGTTATCTGAAAGGAGTCACCAGAAAGGTGCCTTCATGCTGTTCAGAACGTGATGTTTTTCATGACTTCCTGATATCTACAAAACAAACCCCTGAAGACTCAAAGTCACACAAGTTACAAATTTTCAATTCAAAGCATATTCAGAATAAAACACCTTTTCCCAAGTCAAATCCAAACGAAAATGATGGGGTTCCAGATTTCAGTTTTTCCCATTTGTTAGCATTCTCACCATCTGCTGCCATTGACACCATCTGCTGCCATTTACAGACCCCAGCTTTACGTTCCAAGGTAGTTCGAAATCTTAGGATGGTCCCAAGAACCTAAATCTTCTGCTGTGCTGTGGATTTAGCCTATTAACTAGCTGGCTGACATTAACCCAGAATCCTGGAATATCCTGAGCTGGAGGTGACCCACAAGGAGCATCAAGTCCAACTCCTGGCCCAGCCCAGGACACCCCAAAGATCCCACCATGCACCTCAGAGCATTGTCCAAACGCTCCTGGAGCTCTGGCAGCCTTGGGGCCGTGCCCACTGCCCTGGGGAGCCTGTTCAGTGCCAACCACCCTCTGGGGGAAGAACCTTTCCCTGAGATCCAGCCCAAACCTCCTCTGACCCAGTCCCATAATCCTCCTTGAACACAGGACCATACAGCACCAAGGCGACTGTCCAACCCTCCACATCACCATCCTGTTGGGTGATGGTGTCTGTGCTAACCATCCAAAAGCCAAACTCCTGCAAAGACAAGGCTAATGGAACATACTTCATTTCAACACCTGCAACGCTCCAGCAGCACTAACCTCACGGGCTGGCATTTATCCTGCTTCCAAATGACTTCTGATTCGCTTCAAACTGGGTGATAATGAAGGGTAAAGATCAGTCTCAAAAGACTGTGGTTTCCTCAGAGTTTCATGTCCTATGTCTGAGACTTAAAGGAGCTAAAAACATCTCTGTTTCGTTTTGCTCCCACCAGTTTGTGTCCTGCTGCATGTGCATCACGTACATATTTATCAAAGAGAAAAAGCCCACAGTCCTAAACTTACCTTTGCAGGCAAATACTATCCTGCAGAGAGCTAAGGACCTCTGGGAATCTGACCAAATACTACCAAAAACCATACAGTAACTTTTGCCAAGTAATTTTGGTTTCACACATTTAAATATAAGTGTATCATTAAGGTGCCAGAGAACTATGAATGAGGAGAGAGGTGCTTGCTTATTTTTGATTTGAGAGAGACTAGACTTACAGGAAATGTTGTTATTATTATGCCATCTATCCTGCAAAAAGCTAACGATGTCTTTGAAAAAAAGATGGATGAACTGGGGCACTGCAGCTTGCACAAGTCATTCAGAGAAATCTCATATACATAGCTGCAAAATTTGCTCCTGAAGAAGCAAAGGTATGAAGAACAACCTCAGTAAGAGCTTCCTTTCGAGTGAAAGTACAGGTGTGGTAGTTTTAATCACTGACAAACTTTTCAGCAGTACCTGTTTGTGTGACAGCTGCATAACACCTCCAGAAAGACCATACGAGGTGGCTTTTGTTGTTTGTTTGTTTTTTTTCCTTTCAGTACAAAGTCAAAATATCGAAATATTTCATACCACTAAAAATAACCCCTTTGTACTAACTAAAACCCAGCAACCCAAAAGCCAATTCTTAATCAGCTTTATAAAAACAGCTAATCAAGTGCAGTTGTACACAGCTCTCTCACACATCCTAATTTTAACGTCTGTATAATAGCACTTACATCTGACCAATGCACACTGCAGACTGACCCCCCCCCCCCGTCACGCCTATTCAAATCACTGGAAATTTAAGAACTGCTGGAAAGTAGAGAGTGCAACAGAACTCTGTAGTCTATTTGTCATAGAAAAAGAAATAATCAGCATGGTAATTGCAGAAGTGCAAAATGCAGTTTAAAGACCAATGCTGGCAATTTTTTTATTCCACTGAGTGGGAAAACTAATGGGGCACAGCTCAGATTAGTTTAGTGTAATCCTAAAAGCACTAAATAATACTTGCTATGTAAGTACTTTAAAGTAAACTGCTGAAAGTAAAAAACATACACAAGACTCCACTCTAACGTTACAGATGCAGAAACGTAAGAGTTGAAATCGCCATTAAATCAGAAATTACATGGACTATTTTTATTACTGTTAATTACTCCAATTTGGCAGAATATTTCACATATTATTAACTTCAATTTCAAGACGAATTTTGTTCCATTTCCTAATTTAAAAAAAAATCTAACTTAAAACAAAAACAAAAAAACAACACAAATACTAATATCCACTATATGGAAATTTAGGAGAGTCCCCCCTCTCTATAAAGAGACACAGTGCCAGGGATAGAGTTTCACAGTGTCCATGCTTGAACCCCTGCAGGCGCTAAAATTAACGTAACCAAGAGAAATCTTTTCTTCATTTAATGGGACTTGGACAGAGAATTGCTTAGAAATAAAAAAAAAAAATACCATTAAAGTTCATGGGAGTTTGGACTGACTCAGTATCTCAGCACAGAACGCTGTGCAAATGTGCCTGATTCTCCCTCCCTAAATGCCACTGTGCGTGCCTGCCAGCAGTGCAAAAGGAAACAACACCCCATGTCCCACTCCGTGGAATAACTGCACTTACAGTAATAAAATGGGGATTTATAGAAACATCTACTCGAAACCGTTTCTAACGCTTCTGAAATCTACCTGGTCTAGTTTATTCTAGCCCTGCAAACCTGGACAAATGAATGCACTCCGGTGGTTAAGACTTCACAAGGAAGGAAATGCAGAAGGTAGCTGCATCAAAATATGTCAGTCTTAAACCACACCTAAAAATCTCCCTTAAAAATAATAAATAATAAATAAAGCAGATGTTATGCATGAGTGTATAAGAGCAGAGCTTTATAATGCTATATTTAATACCTAATCCTGCACATATAACAGGCTGAATAGAGGATTTGGGGCTCTTTCTACAAATTCAACTGTTCCAAATAAGAGCAAATGCAGAACGCAGCTAATTGACAGGATACAGAAATGGAGTGTCACTATGTTATTCTAAAATATGATTCTGAATTGTGCTGTAAGTCCTGACTGTGAAGAAGCCAAACACTTCAGTTACACGCAGAACTCCTGCATACAATGAATGTGTAATGCACACAATTAGCCCCACGAAGCAGAGCTGAACATTAAATTACACCAATTTATTTTGGTGTCAGTAGGATTAATTACATCCTTCGGCTTAACTACTGCCCTGTGTACTTATGTCACTTGTGCAGAAGAGGAGTTGATGTCAACAGCGCACCACGCACTCAGGAGCCCCTATTCCCAGCTCCCTCATGTCCATGGAGAAGATACTCCAGTTCTTGTCTGAGCTGCACACAGTGAACTTAAAAAAAAAAAAAAAAAAAGATGTTTTATGAAACTGGAAAATAATTCATCTTGCCCTTGTTACTGTGTGTGTTTATATATTAGCAGAGGGTGCTATTGCAGCTGGCCTTCATATCTCTATATAATAAAGTAGAATATTGAGAACAAGTATCTGTGTAATTAGCACATCAGTCATGTCATTCTTTAATATAAACTAAGTACTAATTCCCTTCTCCATAGATTCCCTCACCATAACTAACACGAATTATTAATTAGCTAACCACACAGAAAACCACCGGAAGTACAAAATTCCAGGGGCTGTAGCTCAAGGAGCACCCATGGGAGCAACCCACCAGCCAAACTGTGCTGTGCTTAGCTACTGCTGCAGCCCCCATCTTCCTTGCTACTATGGCTTGTTTCTGAGATCCAAACATTTCTTTCCAAGGCAAGGGTGAAAGGTTTAAACCACGTCTTCAACATTGTTATGAGGGCCCTGTGATAGTTTTCTGCAGAAATACCCTCCAACCATCTCCCTGAAAGGCTGTTTCACAGTGCTGGGCTTCCCTCTAGGTAACACCACGGCTGCAGCAATGCAAGGGAACAGCTCTGGGGGAAGGTGACGGGAAAACCACACCAGGAAAAGCAGGAGTGGCACAGACACAGCACCACTGACACATACGCTCTGATGTTCCACTGATCCCATGTGTAAATACAAACAGTTCACTCCACTGAGACTTGTCAAGACATTTTACCTGTGCTCTCCCAGATGAGTGCCCTCCTGCTCTGCACTTACAGGTATCACTATGTATTTCTGAAAACATCAGCTTACTCAATCCCATTTCTCCACTTCTTCTGGTACATGTTTCTCCCCACAATACAAGCCTTCCACACTCCCTGTGGCAGGGAATTTGGAGAGCATTTCTCAGGGACACACTACCTGAGAATTCAAATATCTCTGGTCATATCTACCCTGCACACACATGTGTTTTTCACAAAGAGTTACAGCCAGAGACAGCAATAAAAGATCACGCGTCCAGTTTCTCCCCAAACTATG
Source organism: Empidonax traillii (assembly GCF_003031625.1). Lineage (NCBI taxonomy): Eukaryota > Metazoa > Chordata > Aves > Passeriformes > Tyrannidae > Empidonax > Empidonax traillii. Next base: position 946,959 of record NW_020955477.1, read on the forward strand.
TAAGACCTTGTTTAGAGGCCATGAGAACCTCAGGAGAAGTTCTATACAACTGAAAACTGGATTCCCTGCTGAGGCATATCCCTCTGAACAATACAGCACAGACACCTTTTCCCTTGGGGGCATTACAATTGTAAATGTCATTTTCTTACTTTTGTTTCCAAAAAGAACCATCTTCCTCTTTCTGTATCCATTAGCAGCAAATAAAAAAATTGCATTTCAAGGAAAACTGAGAAGCCAGTTCATGAAAAACAATGCAACTTTGCCCACTGGATCAGAGTACGATCCACTCACCAAACTCCCCTGTCACACAGTGGTGTGGCTCCAGAGCTCATCCTACAGGTTTCAGAAAACATGTGAGTTTGTTTTCTCATTTCCCCCATATTTCTTCATACAGCTTTCTTTTACATTAAACTTTTAACTCCGAATAAAATACTTCCTAAAATTTTTATAAGGTTTTTAGCTCTTCAAAAATTGTATGCCTTGAGTCAGAAGACACACATGGACATATCTTCCTTTTATACCTGCAACTGTCCCCTGAGGATTAGCAGTGTGCTGGTCACTGAGCAAAGGAACCATATTTTTAGATATTTAGTTTTGAATGAAAAAAGCTCAGAGGAAGAACACTGTCTGTAAAGCACTGCTGTAGGTTACGGTAAACAGGGTTAAAGAGGGTTTTTTGGTAAGCCAGAATCATGGAGTCACAGACTGGTTTGGTAGGAAAAGGCCTTAAGCTCAGGTCCAAGAGATCTCCAGTGCTATCCAGTCAGCTGTACTAAAAAAATTTAAAAAAAAAAATAAAAAGAATTCAGTTCGTTAAAATAAGCAGTGGCATAAACACTCCACTGAGGAGGAGGACAAGGAACACTGGTGCCAAAGCAGTGGGAGCAAGAAATCATCTACATGTGCAGAAAGCAAGAGGAACCAGGGAGGGAAAGGACAAGGTGGAGGTGGGAAGTTTTAGCTGTAATGAGGCTACGAGGCTGTGAGCCACGGGACTGCAGTACACACACATCAGAAATACACACTGGGAGCAAAGGAGGAGTTGGTAAGGAGCTGGCCAGGCTCTCCCACGGCACCTCGCTGTCTTAGCAGGTGTGGAGGCTGCTGGAAAGTGTGAGGTGGCTCCACTGACTCCCTGAAGTTTGTTTCCAAAAGCAAATCATGGAGTGCAGGATAATACACAAAAAGGTCCTGTCACTGCAAAAGGTAAAGTGAGAGTAGGAAGTTCCCTTTCAAAGGGCCAAATCTTGCCCAAGTAATAACCCCACAGGTACATGAGCAATCACCAGATGGCAGGATTTGCCTACTAAACTGAGAACTATTCCCACACCTTCCCAAAGCAGCAAGGGAGCAGATAAACATGCAGGTTGCTCACCTACCACAGTTATCAGTGAAGGACAGAAAAAAGGCCAAAAAGGAATGAGTTAGAGATGCAGCAGTGCTATCCCAATCTAAATGCAGGCTGTACTACAGATTCCTGTTAACATACCTCGAGCTCAGTAACTTTTTTCTATCGATGTTCATTTTTGTTCTCCCTGAAGGCTTCTAGATCAGGCTTCCATGGAAAGAGCGAAGCAGAAATATATAACACATTCCAACTTTCAAACCCTTTTTTTTACCTTCTAGGATGAGCAAGGAAATGGGTAGTGAAATACTTTGCATTTTCACCTTGGATTGGTTGCCAGAGATTCTGAAAAACCTCCTAACGCAGTTTTGCAAGTCAGGTCTTTTCTGCTGTCTGCCTTCAAATTATCAAATGATAAATGATCAAATGATGAGAGGGCTGGTTGGTTGGTTTACAATTCCCTTTGAAGTGAAAAGGCTCAGCGTAAAGAAACCCATGAATAAAAAATGCTGCTGTTTCCCTCTGCCATTTTCCTGTATGGATCACACATATTTTCCACATCCTAATGGCTAAGCCTGGAAGAAATGCTGGATATGCATTTAGAGAGTTTTTTGTAACATACCCTAAAGGGTGAGAACAAAGTTGTACAACATTCTTTTTCCAGTGGCTCTCTGATGCAGAAGTAGCAGCCACAACATCCACATGGGGGTAGAGAAGACAAAGTACATTTCAAATCCAGAAGGAAATCTGTGTGCAATCAGTGCATAAAGGACACACTGACAGAGGCTCGAGCAGAAAGTCTCTAAGATAAGGAATGTGAAAAGGGCATTTTTTCAAATAAACAAAATTGTGACAGCTTTTTTTTTTTTTTTTACAAGAAAGATGGGAGGAAAAGGTAATCCTACAACAGAGTAACATTGGAAAGATGGAATTGTTTTTCACATCCATTGACACATGGGATAAATGAGCAGGAGGGAAAACCCTCAGAAGGAGAGATGCACCAGAGCACTCTTTCTTATACTCTGACACTGCTGTAACAGCTAATAACTGATTAAATTATATGTTACATAAATGCTTACATACACACAAGAAACAATCTGTGTTCTAGCAAGCTTTGCATGAACTGAGGGAAAACACAGCAACACAGTTCATTTAACCCACCAACACCAGCCTAGGCAGCCCCCAAGACCGGTCCTGCTTCTGTCTTAGCTCTACACTTGATCTTACATGTCCTACAGGGAAAAATAAATTAAAAAATTTTAGTTTTGCATGTAACATATAATGCAGCTTGTTATAGTCCCACCATTCTAAACACGTGAACACTTAAAATCGGCATGCTTCTGTCAGAGAAACAGAGAAAGAAACACGAAGTTTCAGATTCAGCCAGGAATGTCCTTCTCAACAAGGTGCATAAACACACACGGGTTGTGTCCTGCCTTAAAAGGCCTCTTTGGCCTTTTTTCCCCATCATTTACTGATACCTGATCACCGGCATACTCGTGCCTCTGCGTGATAAAGGCGGCACAGAGATCCACACAGTATTATCAATTTCTTGTTAATTTGTAAACTTAAAAAAAAAAAAAAACAACAAAACTCAATTGCACATTGGGCAGGAAGCGTTTAACATAAAGAAATTCGTGCTTTCAAACTGTTCCCCAGTGCCTAAAGCTGTGGGCTGGTGTCCTAAATATTCAATAAATATATGAACAACTCAAATGCTTAATTTCCAGAAAACTTATTTCTCAGCTTAACACAGTAAATTTTCATTAATTTCTTCCCCTAGGTTAATAAGAAACAAATTACATTTCAGAAAATGTTAATGGAATTTCCCTACAGTGTCTCTCTTATGTACTTGCACCTGTAAATGTTTCAATGTTACAAAAATACATAAGTAGGGCGAGTCAATGGACAATTTGTTCTATTGTAAGCACAGGATGGATTGAAAACATGAGGGAAAAAACCCCCAAAACACATTCTCAAGCTATCTGAAAGGTCTGGCAGGCTTGCTGCAAAAGTTTATCCTGTCCTTAAAAGAATCCTCAGAGTAATGAAAGCATTAGATGGTGTCTTGCAGCGTTAGGGCAGAAATGGGTGGGGATGCAGGGTCAGTGGAGAGGAACAAGTGGTAACAGGTGCAGAAATCAAGTCAGGAAGACAAGAGAAATAAGGTTTGGGGTGGTTCATCCACAGCAGAGCAGGCAGAGAACATCAGCGACAGCAAGTCAAGAAGCCCAGATAGTCTCACTGTGAAGAAGGTGTAACAGAGCACGACCTCATGTTACACTTACACAGGATCTACTTCTGTTCTTCCCAACATCAGGATAAACACTCCTGAGGTAATGTCTCACCTTTCCAAATGAGTTCTGTGTGTAGTGAGAATACTGCCAGCCGTTTTAAATTTTCCTGCTCTGTCATATCGAGCCGCAATGACAATTTCTAACAGACGGCTTAAATTAAATAGCAAAGCAAGTACTTTCAAACGTACGTTGTGCTCCTTTCTGACACTCCCTCCAACAGGGCAAAAGCTCCCCGTTTCCAGTGGTGGCTCCCACATGACAGGCAGCAGCAGCAGAGCTGTGTGAACCCATTCACCCAAGCCGCCTGTCAAGTGCCAAGCTGTAGATGAAATGCTCCAATCAACACACCGTTTTCAGGCTGTCAGAAGGACGCTGCCCTGCAGGGATCAATGGCAGAGGATCCAGCAGCACTTCCTGTGGCCGGTGTGAGGAGCCTCCTGCTAAGTGGTCAAGTCCTCAGTGAACATACAGAAGTTTGTTGTAAGTGGCACCTGTTTGCAGCAGCCTCTGCTATTCCCACAGTACTCCAAGAGGCAGAATTTCCCGTAAGGATCCCTGAGGTGCAGCACAACTCCACAAAAATGCAACCCTGATTCCAGAGAGATTCAGGTTTCACAGGGATCACACATACCCTTCATTCTCAGTCTTCAAGTGCCAGGCAATTCCTAGAAAGCTCCTGCTACGGTTCCTATAGGCAAGGTAAGGTTTGAGAAGCTCCACATATTTTAACACCCCAACAGGAAGGAGTTACTTGATAAATTCAGCATCAACCCAGGCTATTACAGTAAGGGACAATCAGTTATTCCATTTCAGTCTCTGTAGGTCAGCACAACCCTCATGTATTTGTACAGCCAGAAGTGAGACACACAGTCTGTAAAGCAGGAGGAACAATTATGTGGTCCAAGGGTTTCACCCAAGTGCAAGGGCTGTGATCAGCAGTTAAAGTCCAGCTGGCATCAAGTCAGAAGTGGCCCTCCCCAGGGTTAGTGGTGGGGCTGAGGCCATTTACTGCCTTTATTCCTGGCCAGGACAATGGGCCACAGCCACACTGGGGGGAACAGTCAGTGTCCTGCTGGCCAGGGGGAGCTTGGCAGACTGGAAATACGTGCTGACACAGACCTCACAAAATCTAAACAGATCATGTGCAAATTCTTGCGCTTCAGATGCACATTCTCTATAAACCCACACAGTGACAGGTGTTGGACTGACTGGTGAGCAGCCCTGCAGAGAAGGACTGGGATGAGGGCAGTTGGAGGGGAAGGTTGTGCTGGACACAAGTTAAACAGGAGGCAAGAGCTTGTCCTTGTAGTAAAGAGGCCAAACACATCCCTGCTGTATCAGCAGCGAGGCTGAGGCCAATGGCTGAGGCAGTGACAACTCCACACCCCCCAGCCCTGATGAGAACACAGCTGGGCTGCTGTGGCCAATTCTGGACACTGCCAAACTGGAGTGAAGCCAGTGGAGGGCTGCCAAGTTGACTGGGAGCTTGGTGGAGCCCACGGCACACCCAGGGACTGCAGTGTGCTCTGTGAGACCCTTAAGAACGCTCTCATCAGTTGAATAGTCACCCCAACTCAGCAATCCTGCTTTCTTTGCTACCTAAGAATTGTAATCCTTTCAGTACCATTTAGGAAAGATAATGGTATGATTAACATCTTATTTTGAAAAACTGTACTAAGAATAAACCAGATTTTTTTTAAAGTTTCTGCTAATTAAAACAAGAATTCTCAGAACCAATTCTCATTTCATGGCAAAGCAAAAGCAACTTCACTGAATTTAGATGTATTCTGATGCCAGATTAGTACTCAAAAACTCTGTCAACTTAAGAACTGTGACCTTCCCAAAACATGAAACTTCTTTCTCAGGGTGTACAGTATGATGATGACTCCAGTGCTTTCTCGATAGCCAAACTGCAGTCTCCCTTAGGAGATGATTCAGAGCTTTTCCTCAAACTAACTTAAAACAACACACAGGCTTCATTCTCTCTGACATCCCTTCATGTCAGTGAGTGCATTGCCAAGGAACAAAGGAACCACAGCCTGTGTTCAAATGGTATTCCCTGTGTTCAAATGGGATTTCTGTCTCACTTAGAAACCACCTTGTTACTCTAAAACATGGATTTCATCTTGGCTCATGGCTGCTTGGCAGAAGGTTTGTCTTAAAGCAGAAGAAGGTTATGAAATGATGTCCCTCCTGCTCCCAGTTTTACTCAGAGCAGAACAATCTTGGTCCCCCAGAGTTCCCTGAGGGAGGGCCTTGCACTGCCCAGCGATGCACAAGGTGCAAAACCACCCAAGGCTGGGGGTGTATCTATTCACTGATGTCTGCACAGACACAGGCCCTGCTTTCAAAACCAGGGTTGGTCCTGTATACAACAACAAAACCAAACTAAAATCAGAGAGCAGAATTCTCCCTGGAGCTTTATTTTCAGGGAATCTCAGTTCTGATGTTCTGGTTTCCCCCCCAGGCACTCCCATTTCAGCAGTGAATGTAACGCAGGCAGAACACATTAGACAGTTCAAAGAGATGGGTCTGGAACCCTGTTTCCATTCCAAAGAAAAAAGGCACAAGCAAATTGATTGTCACACAAAATCATTTTTAGTGAAGCAGAAAACAAAACTACTTTAATTTTTATTTCCTTTCTGTGTGGCCTGTAAAGAGAATGCACGGAACAGAAAGGTACTTTGAGACAGAATGAATTAACGTAGTTTACAAAAGCCAATTCAACTATTGGAAAAGCACTCAGCGTGCCACATTTTAAAGCAACTGTCGATCCAGCACGAGAAAACTATTGGCTTATTTATGGTTAAATTTCCTTCCTTTTATCATGGAGTATTTTCTGTCTTTCATAACACTGACACATAAATGACATGGGGGGTGTCCAATTTAAAACAGTGCAACTAAATTAAAACATTGCACTTTTATAAGGCTGAAAAGAAAACCATGTAGGGGGACATTTCACATCTACAAACAATAGAACTTCTTACACTAACTTCTTGAAATAAAATTATGGATTACAGATGCTAAGGTCTCTGTTTTATTAATACTACAGCTCAGTTAAATTCTACAGACTTTCTGAGGTGCCTCAAAATGGTAAACAAGATTATTAAAAGGTCGTCACATCCCATCATAATGGAGATAACCTGCAATATATAATCGTAAGGGACAGATTCCAGGAAAGGAAGAGCAGATGGAAACGTCCCTGTCGTGTACAGTGCGAAACAGGTCTGGGCAAACAAGGAGCTAACAGGCTGCTGTGACAAGCTGCACATCAGTGGGGAACGGGGCTCAAAAAGACAAAGAATCACGGAATGGTTTGGGTTTGAAGGGACTGTAAAGATCATCCAGTCCCAAGCCCCTGCTGTGGGCAGGGATGCCACTCAGCGAGGAGGTGTGAAAAGACACTGCATTGCTTTCAGACACCCCCCTTACTGAACAGTGTGGCTGAGCCCAGGCAAACTGAAATAAAAATCTCTGGACGGAAATTTGTGAGTCTTCTGAAAGGACTACAAAGAAATGCAGGCTTTGAAATTCTGCTAAACATGGCAACAGCTCCCACTGACTTCACTGCACTCAGAATTTCCCTCCAACTACAGCTGGCTAGGGACTGGGTAGTTTGGATTTTTTTAAAACTTTGAATTAAAACCTAATCCTTTAAGAACCTGATCCATACAGGTGATGATTTTGTTCTAAGAAATATTTATTAGCACAAATCTTCCTGCTCACACAGATAATCCCATCAGGTTCCGAGCCAGAAATAAATATTATGTTGTGCTGAGGTTTTTCCAGAGGAAGAGAAGATGCTCACAGATACCAGCAGACACAATGGAAACAGAGCAGGGCTTGGAGAAAACGAAAAAGCAGAAGACCAAAGTGTTGGAGGGGAGAGATGAAAGCCTGAAAACCCTGAAGAACAGGTGACATGGCCCCAAGAGTGGGAGAAAAAGGCACCTCGGAGCAATTATTTCCTTAGACAACAAACTGGGAGGGTGTGAACAAGGTGAAGGGAAACCAGGATGGCAGTGGTTTAACTCTGTGCATGTCTGAGTAATGAAGACCCCTCTAAACACTGAAAACCATCAGCAACCCTTAGGCAATAAAGAAGAAAGGGGATAGTTCCTAAATTGAACAGAACACAGAACACAAGTTACCAAGGCTGGGGATAAATGTGGAAGAGTAAATGCAAGATTTACTAAAAAAACCCCCCAAAACCAAGTTTATACTTAATATAACAAAAAAGCCCGATCATTTTCTGATAACTACAGGCTCTTCATCCTGTTTTGTGAATACTAAAACAATTCACATCAGAATGTCAGTACCAGGAGGAGAAATCTTGACCTGGTATGAGCAAAGGCACATATAAGGCACTGTCATATACCTCTAATTCCTCTACACCTCTAATTTCTCTATTTTCCAGCACGGTTATTAAACCCCTGAAACACTAATGAGCTTCTGGCAACGTGTATGATGAACACAAAGGAAAAATACAAATGAATCCTGTTCCAAGGCCCTGCATTCCTACTAGGCAGGTATCAAAAAGATACACATGATTTTTTTTAAGTTAATCGTGTCCTATGGATAATAATTCAGAAGGCATCTCGGTAACAAAAAAAAAAAAAAAAAAAAAAAAAAAAAAAAAAAAAAAAAAAAGGGATGGGTTCACTAAGATTCAGACTATTTGATACTGTTACACATTCGAAATGCTAGGTTGTGCACTGCAGTTCAACACACTTCAAGGAAAGTGTGAAAATTACCAAAAGGCAACTAAGTGCTACAGTAGACATCATCTATATTTAAATTCCAGTCTAATACATTTTGAAAACAACAAAGAAAGAAAGAATTTTCAGTGAATGTTTAAGTGTTGCCACAGTGAAACCACTTGTGTGCCCTGTCAAAACACTCTGCTGCTATTCCCACTGGAGCATCCCCCAATGAGCACAACATGAACATTTACAAATGATCTAAACACAGATTTACTGTGATGAGCGTGCCAGGAATTAAAAAGGTCAAACCTGCCTTCTAGAAGTGCCAGGGCAAAGAGAGTTCCAGGTACGTGACAGCCAGCATGGAATGCAGCTGGGTGGGCACTGACCTTGGAAGTGGCAAAGGGTGAGAATGAGGAACAGCAGTCATGCCTTTGAACTTTTTGGATTTTTAGGGGTTTTGGAGATTTTAGAAGTAACTGTGTAGCAAATAGAGATTTTAATGTAGCTGTATAGCCTGCCACACTTCAGAACAGTAGTTTACACTCACTAAGCCCTGCTTCCTCATCTTAGATAGAGTTTTCTAAATTCCTTTAGGATTGTTTCGGCTTCTTTCAAGGCAGGCCTTCATTCTGTTTAAGAACATTTGCACCCCAGGCATCATAGTCAAAGCAACCCTCAAGCCCTGAACCCTGGACAAACCCCAACAACAGCGTGTGCCAGGAAGAGGAGGAAGATGAGGAAAGGACAGGGGTCTGAGAAACTTCAGCGAGACCTGGGTCCCAACCACGTTATCCTGAAAAATGTTTGCATATACGTGAAGTCCTACAGCGGCTGTATCTCCTCCTTCAGAGTGCAAAGTTATTGTTGAAATCTTGTTACTCCAAATTGGCTCGGCAAGTAGAGAATTTGACAGCTCTTCCCCGTGTATCCACAGGGCACGAGAGATAATCTCAAAGCAAAACCTCTCAAGGAGGTTTATTAAGATTTTACGTATTCTGCCTGCTAATAAGCTAATGAGAGAAAAAGCATGTAAAAGTATTTTTTTTCTATCATAGAAATTAGTGATAAAAAAGCCTAAAGAAACAACTTCACATTCATCAGGATGCAGCAACAGCCACACACTGACACGCACATGGCTTGGCAGCTCAAGCATTTCTAAGGTTGCGTGTCGATTGAGGAAGGACCTCCGAGTGCAATCTCCTCTCACGGTATAGGCAGAGTTATAGTTTTGCTGAGAGTCAAACTGTCATAAAATAGTTCATCCCAACACACAACCATTGGGGGACAGAATTACGGCGTGTTCCATCCCCCAGAGTAACAAAGGAGCGCCATCATCTCACCGGGAGACGCTGAATCAATCTCACATTGTACACCTGAACTGCCTGGATTTAATTAGAGCGTCGCAGTTCCTCAGTGTTGCTACTAATAACAATTTCACCAGCAAACAGATGTCGATATTAAGAGGGCCTGGAAAAATCTTACTATTTACTGCTCCAACTAGTCCCGATGCAGGGATGGACGCACGATTTAATCTGCACGTCAGAGACCAATTCTCAGCGAGAGGCTGCGATCTGTTACTGCTCCCTCAAACACAGAATGTCACGGGCCTGAGTCTGTTCTCAACTTTGTATTGTTCTTCCCTGAAGAGCTGGAACAGATTTATGCTTTTCATAAAAATCCCCATCAACTCTTTGTAAAATAATTACCATCAACTCCTTACAGAGTCATTACTTCGTTATCTCTTCGGTGCTTTCAGCAATATTTACTTTCTGAAACGCACATTTTAAAGGTGGCTGGGGTTGAGGGGTGACATTTCTGAAGGGCCCCTCCTGAAATACCTTCAATGGTTTAATTTGCAAAATCACAGCTCTGAAATCCTCTCCCAGATGTCACTACCTCACACCTGATATTAATCACCAGCTTTAAAAAGAAAGCATGACATTCATCTAAACAAAGCAGCATTTTGTAAATAATTAATAAGGAAATTAATAGCAGAGTGCCAACAGTAGCAGAGAACTTGCTGATTTATTTTTCTTAAAACCCATCCACCTTTCAAGCAAAGCCTAAGCAGGAGTGTCATGCTATTAGCTTAATAATACTTAGGTTAATATTTGTACTAAGCCTCGGAATCTGCCACTGTAAACATGGCTTTGCCTAAATCTGCAGCAGTATGCTTTGTGCTTACACAGATAATAAATCTCCTCTTGATAAACCTGGCTCCAGAGCTCTTATTAGGGCTCTGAAACACATTTCTTTTACTCAGGATTTAGATGAATGCAGTCAGCAAGAAGCCAACTGTGCCTACCAAAAAAGTCCAGGTCCAATTTCCCCTTTCTCCCAGGACTTTCTGAATGTCTAAATGATTCATGCAAAAGGAATCCTTTAAACACGGCATAATTTATTGATAATTTTCAACACTGGCCTCATTAACTTTAGCACAGCTGACACTATTCATCTGTCAATAACATAATATTAACAATGCTGAAAAGCCATGTAATTAAACAGAAAAGAAACACCTGCTGTAACACCCAAATATCACTGGCTACATTAGAGTTTCAACGTGCTCATCACTCCCAAGTCTGTAAGGTCAGTTTTACGTAAGACAGGCTGTAAGTTCCATAGCCACTCATGACAACCACAATTAAATATTCAGATGAAACAGTCCTTGAGTTTCTCCAGGTTTTTGATCAAAGCAGCTCAAACACACATCTCTGTTTTATAGACAAGTTCTGCTCCTGAACTTTGGCACAGCAAAGCCCTTTCTGTCCGGATAAGCTGTTTTTTGTCTGGTTTTACAGAGGGATGACACCACTCAGAAAACAGAGAGGAACAGCACAAGGAAGTCTCGTGTCAAGCAGGAATGACAGGAGAGAAAGATGATTCTTCTGGTTTAAAGGAAATAGCTGGGGAGATGGTGGAGGAAAGTTCCTTGGGCTTTCACAGAGACGCAAAGAAAAACTGAACACCATCTATTTATCTTAACACCTCCTTCCAGGCAGCACTGTAAGAGACTGCAGGAGGCGAGCAAATATGAAAATTGAAATAATGAAAATTGAAACTAATGCCATCCCCCACTATGCCCCCAAAGAAGGCATTCAATCCTGCAGAAAACAGACACAGGAATGGTTACACAACATAGAAATTTTCTGAATTATTCCACTCGGCTCTCAGTCTTACTTAGGAGAGACAAGATGAGCAGTTGTGAAAGGATGTCAAACAAAAAAACTCACAGGTAACAATCATTCCACTCACATTTCAATACACAGGGTGAGGATCAGGCTTTTTGTTGCTGAGAGAACATTCTAGATGTCCCAGGGATAACGGCTGGCAAATTTTAGTTAGACAAACTGCAGTGAACTTTCAGGAAAAGCAGCATTTCACTGTGTATTTGCACAGAAAAAAAAAACCAACACAAAAATTAGCAATCTGAATTCTGCACCTTTAGGTTTTCAATAATTACAATAATTTATTGCTGAATATAAACTCTTTGTACCTTCTGTACAGCAACACATACTTAAATTATTATGTAACCTACCTTCACTTCTCCCTTCACCTGCCCTTCTCATTCAAAAAGCAAAGATAGTGTTGGAAATCCATCCTAATAATGACATGTTAATCATCATATCAAGAATCCCATTCTGGCCCCCGTATCATTGACTTTGTGCAGATCGTAAGATAAATTAACACTCCCAGTTTGCAATTCCTTATCTACCAGCCTGTTCCTGTGTGTGTATAGTTTTAAATCAAGACCTAATTCCACTGCATTACTTTTGCCCCAGCAGAATATCAAAACTGAAGGGGACGGGAAGGGCAATAATTTCAATGTCACTTGGCAGCCACCAATTCACCAGCTCGACAGCCTGGTATGCAAATGAGCATAAAACAGCTCTTAAAAACCAGGGCGAGCTTTTGGAGATGAAAGACATTTGCTTTCATTGTTTTTGATACAAATGAAGGGAATCACAGAACAGTTTGGGTTGGAAGGGACTTCAAAGACCATCTAGTTACAACCACCTTCCAAGGCTGCTCCAAGCCCTGTCCAGCCTGGCCTTGGACACCTCCAGGGATGAGGCAGCTACAGCTTCCCTGGGCAACCTGTGCCAGGGCCTCACCACGCCAAAACCAGTCCTCAATCAGGTCAACTAATAATCTGCTTACATACTATAAACAATAGTTACAACTATTACTAGTGTAGTGATAGTATTGCTATTACAATATTTCTCCTGAATCGCTAGTTGCAAGTAATAACAAAAGTATTCCAGGAGGAGCAACTCCATTCCTGGAGTCCTTGGCCTGCGTACAGACAAAAGTTGGATCTCCTTGATTGAATTATAAAAACACCAATACCATCTGCAGCTCTGAAAGGTGCTTTTTCTGCTTTCATGCTGCTGAGGGAACGCTCCATCAGAAGCTCTGAGGCATACAAATTGCTACACGCTGCAGCAAATGGACCTTGTTCAAACCCTGCCACTGAAGGAAACGCTCCAGAACAGAATGGAAGAATTTAGCTCTGATGAAAGCCCTTAGCAGACATCATCTTGAATGTGGTCACTCGGGTGGGCAGAGCTTTACGTGGTGCTCATCGCAGGATTCTGAAATGCATACCCAGCACACACCTATGACCCGTGGATCTTCTGTGACACCTTTCTCCCCTCTGAAATTTCAGTCTTAACTCCCTAAACCTCCTCCTCTCCACCTTTTTTTTTTTTTTTTTTTTAAGAAAACACACTCTGCTTCTCAATGATTCTTTGTTCTTTTGTGGAATGTTCTTATTTTTATTATTTCTAGGGATATTATTATTCTGTCTCCCCAGAAAGGATCATGCACATTATCGAGTGTGGATCTTTCCCCAGTGTACAGCCCACAACAGCACTGGCAGAGTAAATAGAATGTGTATTTGTAAATGTAAATTTACATTTGACCTCTTCTCCCATTGAGAAGTGCCAGTAAATTCCAGTTAAGTCTTCTATTTTGTCCCCTGCTTTACTTGAAAAGGAAAACATTACTGCTTAAAAGCCCAGCCCCTTCTTGCTTGCTGTGATGGCTCAGTTCCCCCCAGCTCCTTTGGATCCCACCATTCATGCCAAGGAACACTTGTGGGTACAGATACCTTTTACAACAGTTAGCAAAGAAAAAAGTCCATGTACAGCATTTTGGCTTTTTAGTTAAGTCTCAGAAGATACATTTCAAATCTGACACTTTTAGGGGAACAATATGAATGTAAACAACACGTATTTTTAATTACACCCATGTAATCGAAAACCCTCAGTGAAAAATTTCTTCAGCCAAGCCGAGGGGAAGCCTGTTAAGTGCTGACCTTCACTGATATCCTTTTGAAATCTCCAAATGGTCACAGCTGCCATGGTTTCTTTTGTGGGTCAGCAACCTTTTCTGATTAAGTGGTAAAAGAAGTCTTCTCATTACTTTTGGAAGGCAGTATTTCTCCAAGGGTTGTTAATTTAAATGAACGTTTGAGTTTCTGTCTTTTAAAGGTTGTTATTTGCTACATCCATTTTCCGAATTTGGAACAGAAGATCCCTTTAATTCCTTTAATCTCCTTGTTAGCCATACCCATCTGTCCTTGCAAGAATCTTGCAGAGCAGCAAGGAGCACAGTTGGCAATTTGAAACCCAACATCTAATCATTAGTTTCAAAGTCACATTTTAGCATCCTCAGCTTTAGAGAAAACACAGCTTTTCACCCTTGCCTTTCCAAACTTATTTTAATTCCGACCCACACTGGAAACTGTGATTATCCTAAAAGCATTTAAAAAGTTGAAATTAAATTTCTGGTATGCATTAACAGGGGTGGTAGCCCAAACAGAATGCTCAAACAGAAGTGAGAGTCTGAAGGGAACACACAGCCAGGGATGGACAGCACGGAGCCAAACTCAAACAAACAAAGCAGCAGGGAGTATTTGTATTTGGTATTTGTCTTGTTGCAAACAAGCAAAAAAAAAAAAATAAAATAAAAGAAAGTGTCCTGGCACAACAGCCACTGCTTAATTTACCAACACCAACAGTTCCAGATTCATTCCCACTGACTCACAGAACTTGCTAATATAGACACAGGCACTGAGACTGAGCCGGATCCACCGGCTTTGCTTTCTTGCAGTTCAGAGTATCCTCATCTGCACTACAGCTTATCTTTTTCCCCTAAAAAATGGCACGTCTCATCAGGTCACATCAGTCACCAAGAGCAAGCAAGCTCCAGACTGGTAAAAGGAAAGCAGAAAGGACAGAGCAGCACAGAACCCATTTGCATTTGTGACACTCAGTGCTTCAGACAGCGCTCGAGCCACTGAGGGGCAGTTAGTTATCAGGCAGCAGAGAAGTTAAACACCAAGGAAAGGGTTTTTTTCCCTAAAAGGTCTGTGATTGAGGAGGCTGAACTGAGTGAAGGATTTGGTGCATAACCCAGGCAACAAGACAGAATCACATAAATTGGAATTTACTAATTAAAGAACAGTTGATGCAGTTGGGTCCCCAGAGCGAAGGCCTCAGGCAGAACTAACATGCAAGCATGTGTGGCACATCCAGAACAAATACACGTACTGTGGGCTCGAGTTTGTATTTACAGCACATTTGCCTGTAAGAACCTGCACCCTAATGATTTTTATACTAAAAAATAACCTAGCGATGGTTTGTCTTGATGTTCTCTTAACAAACTTAGCACTAGGCAAAGCAGTCTACTGATGAGATTGTTCCAACACCGCAGCAATTTCCTTGTCAGATGTAAAAATTCCCAATAACGGGCAAAGCTTGGCCTTCACTTCTTTACTAAGTCTTCCTCAGAAGACTTGAGCTGTCAAAGGAAGACAAACCCTCTGAAGATGTACAAGTTTCAAGTCATCCAGGCGGCCAATTGCATTTCGGCTTAGGGCAAGCCAGCACAAACTCTGGGATGGTTTATAAACAACACACAACTACATGAACACGTGTGAAAACCTATTTACAGCCCTCTGCTGCTCATCTAGCAAGTACTTCCCTTTCAACCTTAGAATGAAAGTGATAGTAAAACTAACGTATCTTCAGTGCTTCTTTCCTTCCCCAGGATTACTCAGAAAGCTGTTGAGTGCTTTGTATGAACTCCACAGAAATAACACCTTCAGTTAACTGAACTAAACAATAAAACAAAGCAAGGTGGGAAGTAAAAAACAGGTACAGATATACAAAATAAGAAGTAGTATTAATAAACACAGAGCAAGAAATTAGATCAGAAAGTACTGGCTGCTTACTAGTGGGACTCTTAGCTTGGACCACAACATTCCAAATCTGATGGTGCAGACACTGAAAGATCTCGATGATGATGGTGCTACTTCAAACCCATCTACAGAGAAATAATTGTGAAAGCAGAAATACTGACAGCACTTGCACTTGGAGAAATTTACTGAAGCCCAAACAGCTGCGCTCTTTGAAGAAGATTTTGCCTTCACTGAGATACACGGAAATATTCAGAACCGCACAAATTAAATTACAAAATTAATTGAAGTATAAATGCAAATGAAGGAATCATATGCTGATACAGTTACCAGCAATTAGCAAAGCTTCAGCTGTGAGCTGTATACACAGAGGAAAGATGTTCTTTGCCTTGTTTTTCTGCTGATGCTCTGAGATTTGTCTTTATATACACTTTGTTAAATTTGATCAGTTGCTAAGTAATAAAATAAACTGTGCTTTTTTTTTTGTTGTTGTTCCTTAGGATCACAGAAAGGTTTCAAAAATATACCTGGTACCAGCAATAGTGGGGCAGCAGGAGCAGGCAGTGACTGTCCCCCTCTGCTGGGCACTGCTGAGGCCCCTCAAATCCTGGGGTCAGTTTTGGGCCCCTCAGTTCAGGGAGGACATTGAGGTGCTGGAACGTGTCCAGGGAAGGGAGTGGAGCTGGGGAAGGGTCTGGAGCACCAGGAGCAGCTGACGGGGCTCAGCCTGGAGCAGAGGAGGCTCAGGGAGCACCTTCTCGCTCTCTGTAACTCCCTGCCAGGAGGGGGGAGCCGAGGGATGTTGCTCAATCCCTTCTCCCAACTGAAAAACGAGGAGAGGAAACAGCCTCTTTCTTGTATTAGGAAAAATTTCTTCCCTGAAAGGGTGGCCAGCATTGGAACAGGCTGCCCAGGGAAGGGCTGGAATCGTCATCCCTGGAAGCCTTTAGAAGATGTGTAGATGTGCAGCTCCCCTGTCCCATGCCATTCCCCAGGCATCATTTCCAAGAGCTTCAACTGCAAATTCACAGCTGAGTAACTCTGCACATCCAGAGGGATGATGAAAATGCATCGAGCCCAGCAGGGAATTAGTCTGTAGCTTTAAGTGTCTCAGCACTGGGATAACCTGACTACACAAGAGTGAGGGTTGGTGTACATTCATCACATAACTTACCTGGAAACCGTCACTGAGCGCTTCAGGAACTTGTTCTACCTGCCCAAGCCAGCGCTGAAACACTGACTGATGGGCCAGTGAATGCTTTTTATTGACTACTACTACTGGATATTCTTCCCATGACCCTGAGCTCTACAGTAAGTATAGGGAATATAAAATAGCTTATCTTGTCACTATTTTAACTGATTAAAAGCATGTCTTCTGAAAACTCAAAAAAAAAAAGATAGTTAGAAGAGTATTTAGGATAACAAGGCAGAAATCTAAAGATGGGATATTCTCAAAATAGAAATAAAATTTAAAAAAAAAAGAGTTCCAGATTTCTTACCTCACTGGTTATTAATAGTCCAGTAAACACCACAAAGCCCAGGAGACCGAAGCCAGCACTCTCTGGCCTGACCATAGATTTCACTTTGTAATTTCATAGGTGCTTTGCAACTTGCTGAGAGGTTCATGTTCTTGGCATGGAAGAAATAAATTCTTCCAGCTAGCTGAATTTCCATCACAGCATCTGGATGAAGTAGTATTAAGTCAGAGCTCAAGAGACAGGTAAAGAATATTGGTAAGGCACTAGAGCAGTGATCATCTTCACTAAGCAACGCAGGTACAGGAGAAATATGTCCTGAAATATGGTGGTGGTGGCNAATGGAAGAATTTAGCTCTGATAAAAGCCTTTAGCAGACATCATCTTGAATGTGGTCACTCGGGTGGGCAGAGCTTTCCGTGGTGCTCATCGCAGGATTCTGAAATGCATACCCAGCACACACCTATGACCCGTGGATCTTCTGTGACACCTCTTTCTCCCCTCTGAAATTTCAGTCTTAACTCCCTAAACCTCCTCCTCTCCACCTTTTTTTTTTTTTTTTTTAAGAAAACACACTCTGCTTCTCAATGATTTTTTGTTCTTTTGTGGAATGTTCTTATTTTTATTATTTCTAGGGATATTATTATTCTGTCTCCCCAGAAAGGATCACGCACATTATCGAGTGTGGATCTTTCCCCAGTGTACAGCCCACAACAGCACTGGCAGAGTAAACACAATGTGTATTTGTAAATGTAAATTTACATTTGACCTCTTCTCCCATTGAGAAGTGCCAGTAAATTCCAGTTAAGTCTTCTATTTTGTCCCCTGCTTTACTTGAAAAGGAAAACATTACTGCTTAAAAGCCCAGCCCCTTCTTGCTTGCTGTGATGGCTCACAGTTCCCCCCAGCTCCTTTGGATCCCACCATTCATGCCAAGGAGCACTTGTGGGTGCAGATACCTTTTACAACAGTTAGCAAAGAAAAAAGTCCATGTACAGCATTTTGGCTTTTTAGTTAACTTTCAGAAGATACATTTCAAATCTGACACATTTAGGGGAACAATATGAATGTAAACAACACGTATTTTTAATTACACCCAAGTAATCGAAAACGCTCAGTGAAAAATTTCTTCAGCCAAGCTGAGGGGAAGCCTGTTAAGTGCTGACCTTCACTGATATCCTTTTGAAATCTCCAAATGGTCACAGCTGCCATGGTTTCTTTTGTGGGTCAGCAACCTTTTCTGATTAAGTGGTAAAAGAAGTCTTCTCATTACTTTTGGAAGGCAGTATTTCTCCAAGGGTTGTTAATTTAAATGAACGTTTGAGTTTCTGTCTTTTAAAGGTTGTTATTTGCTACATCCATTTTCCGAATTTAGAACAGAAGATCCCTTTAACTCCTTTAATCTCCTTGTTAGCCATACCCATCTGTCCTTGCAAGAATCTTGCGGAGCAGCAAGGAGCACAGTTGGCAATTTGAAACCCAACATCTAATCATTAGTTTCAAAGTCACATTTTAGCATCCTCAGCTTTAGAGAAAACACAGCTTTTCACCCTTGCCTTTCCAAACTTATTTTAATTCCGACCCACACTGGAAACTGTGATTATCCTAAAAGCATTTGAAAAGTTGAAATTAAATTTCTGGTATGCATTAACAGGGGTGGTAGCCCAAACAGAATGCTCAAACAGAAGTGAGAGTCTGAAGGGAACACACAGCCAGGGATGGACAGCACGGAGCCAAACTCAAACAAACAAAGCAGCAGGGAGTATTTGTATTTGGTATTTGTCTTGTTGCAAACAAGCAAAAAAAAATAATAAAATAAAATAAAAGAAAGTGTCCTGGCACAACAGCCACTGCTTAATTTACCAACACCAACAGTTCCAGATTCATTCCCACTGACTCACAGAACTTGCTAATATAGACACAGGCACTGAGACTGAGCCGGATCCACCGGCTTTGCTTTCTTGCAGTTCAGAGTATCCTCATCTGCACTACAGCTTATCTTTTTCCCCTAAAAAATGGCACGTCTCATCAGGTCACATCAGTCACCAAGAGCAAGCAAGCTCCAGACTGGTAAAAGGAAAGCAGAAAGGACAGAGCAGCACAGAACCCATTTGCATTTGTGACACTCAGTGCTTCAGACAGCGCTCGAGCCACTGAGGGGCAGTTAGTTATCAGGCAGCAGAGAAGTTAAATACCAAGGAAAGGGTTTTTTTCCCTAAAAGGTCTGTGATTGAGGAGGCTGAACTGAGTGAAGGATTTGATGCATAACCCAGGCAACAAGACAGAATCACATAAATTGGAATTTACTAATTAAAGAACAGTTGATGCAGTTGGGTCCCCAGAGCGAAGGCCTCAGGCAGAAATAACGTGCAAGCATGTGTGGCACATCCAGAACAAATACACGTACTGTGGGCTTGAGTTTGTATTTACAGCACGTTTGCCTCTAAGAACCTGCACCCTAATGATTTTTATACTAAAAAATAACCTAGCGATGGTTTGTCATGATGTTCTCTTAACAAACTTACCACTAGGCAAAGCAGTCTACTGATGAGATTGTTCCAACACCGCAGCAATTTCCTTGTCAGATGTAAAAATTCCCAATAACGGGCAAAGCTTGGCCTTCACTTCTTTACTAAGTCTTCCTCAGAAGACTCGAGCTGTCAAAGGAAGACAAACCCTCTGAAGATGTACAAGTTTCAAGTCATCCAGGCGGCCAATTGCATTTCGGCTTAGGGCAAGCCAGCACAAACTCTGGGATGGTTTATAAACAACACACAACTACATGAACACGTGTGAAAACCTATTTACAGCCCTCTGCTGCTCATCTAGCAAGTACTTCCCTTTCAACCTTAGAATGAAAGTGATAGTAAAACTAACGTATCTTCAGTGCTTCTTTCCTTCCCCAGGATTACTCAGAAAGCTGTTGAGTGCTTTGTATGAACTCGACAGAAATAACACCTTCAGTTAACTGAACTAAACAATAAAACAAAGCAAGGTGGGAAGTAAAAAACAGGTACAGATATACAAAATAAGAAGTAGTATTAATAAACACAGAGCAAGAAATTAGATCAGAAAGTACTGGCTGCTTACTAGTGGGACTCTTAGCTTGGACCACAACATTCCAAATCTGATGGTGCAGACACTGAAAGATCTCGATGATGATGATGATGGTGCTACTTCAAACCCACCTACAGAGAAATAATTGTGAAAGCAGAAATACTGACAGCACTTGCATTTGGAGAAATTTACTGAAGCCCAAACAGCTGTGCTCTTTGAAGAAGATTTTGCCTTCACTGAGATACACGGAAATATTCAGAACCGCACAAATTAAATTACAAAATTAATTGAAGTATAAATGCAAATGAAGGAATCATATGCTGATACAGTTACCAGCAATTAGCAAAGCTTCAGCTGTGAGCTGTATACACAGAGGAAAGATGTTCTTTGCCTTGTTTTTCTGCTGATGCTCTGAGATTTGTCTTTATATACACTTTGTTAAATTTGATCAGTTGCTAAGTAATAAAATAAACTGTGCTTTTTTTTTTTTGTTGTTGTTCCTTAGGATCACAGAAAGGTTTCAAAAATATACCTGGTACCAGCAACAGTGGGGCAGCAGGAGCAGGCAGTGACTGTCCCCCTCTGCTGGGCATTGCTGAGGCCCCTCAAATCCTGGGGTCAGTTTTGGGCCCCTCAGTTCAGGGAGGACATTGAGGTGCTGGAACGTGTCCAGGGAAGGGAGTGGAGCTGGGGAAGGGTCTGGAGCACCAGGAGCAGCTGAGGGGGCTCAGCCTGGAGCACAGGAGGCTCAGGGAGCACCTTCTCGCTCTCTGTAACTCCCTGCCAGGAGGGGGGAGCTGAGGGATGTTGCTCAATCCCTTCTCCCAACTGAAAAACGAGGAGAGGAAACAGCCTCTTTCTTGTATTAGGAAAAATTTCTTCCCTGAAAGGGTGGCCAGCATTGGAACAGGCTGCCCAGGGAAGGGCTGGAATCGTCATCCCTGGAAGCCTTTAGAAGATGTGTAGATGTGCAGCTCCCCTGTCCCATGCCATTCCCCAGGCATCATTTCCAAGAGCTTCAACTGCAAATTCACAGCTGAGTAAATCTGCACATCCAGAGGGATGATGAAAATGCATCGAGCCCAGCAGGGAATTAGTCTGTAGCTTTAAGTGTCTCATCTCTGGGATAACCTGACTACACAAAAGTGAGGGTTGGTATACATTCATCACACAACTTACCTGGAAACCGTCACTGAGCGCTTCAGGAACTTGTTCTACCTGCCCAAGCCAGCGCTGAAACACTGACTGATGGGCCAGTGAATGCTTTTTATTGACTACTACTACTGGATATTCTTCCCATGACCCCGAGCTCTACAGTAAGTATAGGGAATATAAAATAGTTTATCTTGTCACTATTTTAACTGATTAAAAGAATGTCTTCTGAAAACTCAAAAAAAAAAAAAAAGATAGTTAGAAGAGTATTTAGGATAACAAGGCAGAAATCTAAAGATGGGATATTCTCAAAATAGAAATAAAATTTTAAAAAAAAGAGTTCCAGATTTCTTACCTCACTGGTTATTAATAGTCCAGTAAACACCACAAAGCCCAGGAGATTGAAGCCAGCACTCTCTGGCCTGACCATAGATTTTACTTTGTAATTTCATAGGTGCTTTGCAACTTGCTGAGAGGTTCGTGTTCTTGGCATGGAAGAAATAAATTCTTCCAGCTAGCTGAATTTCCATCACAGCATCTGGATGAAGTAGTATTAAGTCAGAGCTCAAGAGACAGGTAAAGAATATTGGTAAGGCACTAGAGCAGTGATCATCTTCACTAAGCAACGCAGGTACAGGAGAAATATGTCCTGAAATATGGTGGTGGTGGC
>NW_020955477.1:969133-996020 GCF_003031625.1 Empidonax traillii
TAATTTCATAGGTGCTTTGCAACTTGCTGAGAGGTTCGTGTTCTTGGCATGGAAGAAATAAATTCTTCCAGCTAGCTGAATTTCCATCACAGCATCTGGATGAAGTAGTATTAAGTCAGAGCTCAAGAGACAGGTAAAGAATATTGGTAAGGCACTAGAGCAGTGATCATCTTCACTAAGCAACGCAGGTACAGGAGAAATATGTCCTGAAATATGGTGGTGGTGGCGGGGGTGGGGTGGAAGTAGATCTTGCATTCAAGCTGCAATTCACCTTTAACATATGAGTTATCCCCCTGAGATAAGGAACTTGAGCCATTTGGTGCTGTGTAGGTTCCTGTGTCCCACTGCAATGTATTCATGGCCTCTGGAGGCACAAGGAATGTCTGGAATAGCCCAGCTCAGCCACAAGCAAGCAGGCTGTGACCCATCAGGGTGCATTCCATGTGTCCCCAGGGGGCCTGCACGAAGTCCTTCTGACACTCCAGAGTTTTAAGATTTCAGAGACACACTGCAGGTGCCTACATAAGCACCTGCAAGAGCAGCACGATGTAACTGGAGAACACTGTGGAGTGGTACAAGAGACACTGTTTGCTGCACCTGGAGTGTCCTCCACTGATGAACCTTTGCCAGTCAGGTAATAGGACTAATTATCCCCTCAGAGTCATTACATGTTGTAGGTTTTGCCTGTTTGCTTTGCCCCAGTTTCTTTAGCAGTTCTTTCAGCAGTTTTAGGAAATGTTTCCCACCTTCTCTCCCAGACTGCACAGAAAACACTCAGCACAGAATCCCAGGATGGGTCAGGTTGGAAGGGACACAGAGGGTCATCTGGTCCAACCTGCCTGCACAAGCAGGGTCATCCCAAAGCACATGGCACAGGGTTGTGTCCAGACAGTTCTGGAATATCTCCAGTGAGGGAGACTCCACACCCCTCTGGGCAATCTGTTCTAGTGCACAGTCACCCACATACCAAAGAAGTTCTTCCTCATACACAGGTGGAGCTTCATGTGCATCAGTTCTCCTGTAACAAGCCACATTTTCAAAACAGGCACTGACACCTGCAGTGCTGACAAAGCTGCTTCCAGCTACCACGATCCCTCCCACCACGAGAGGGTTCTAAAGGAAAGGGATCAAAGGTTGCTATAATTCCTCCTGCCCGTAAAGATTCATTGGGATGCATTATGCCACTTTATATCAGAGAGCAGAAGTCTGGAGGCTCATTCAATTCTGACAAAGAAAAGGCTTATGGTGCAGTTCCTGAGCCATCTGTCCTGCAGAATGGAGCCCAGGGTTCCTGAACGAGGCCATCCCTCACAGCAGCCGGGCACCATTCCAGCTTCCCTGCTCCCAGCACTGGGCAGGCAGGTGACACTGCTCTCCCCAGAGCCCAGCCTGCCCTCCCATTTTCAGAAAACCTGCTGATGAGGTTTGTAACGTCCCCTCAGGAGGAATATTGTGTCCGTGTGTGATGCTGTAATTTAGTCACTGCACTCGGATAACACGCACTGTGCTTTGCCTTTCACCCGGCCATGGCAACAGCTGTAGGGCTAAAACCAGATCACGGCAAGGAAACAGATCAGCATGTACCAGATGCGACACAGAGAGCAGGAGAAGCAACTAAAATGCCCAGAGAGTCTAGAAATACCATTTAGCTAAGATACCTCAATTTATTCTCCGAGTATTTTAAGCATCGCTGGGAAAACTTAATAACATCTTACAGTAAACCAACAGAAAACCAGACATTTGGAACATTAAACTGTCTGCAACATCCATTCTGTCATCTTGGCGTTACAATAAAGTAGGAAAACACTTAAGTTTTCGTTTAGCACTTTTTGGGGTGAGAACACAAACATCATAAATAGGAAATCCAGTGAGAAATCAATTTCCTTCTTCAATTTGCCACAGTGAGATTACCAGAGTCCAACACTTCCATTAAAACCTGAAAGCTAGTCCTGTCGAACCAAAGACAAAGCATTCACCATGGAAATCAGCTGGGACATCTGCAAGGTTTTGAAGTGGGACTTCACACAACTGAGAGCCACGATTTGCATTTTCAAGAAATAAAGGCATCCTTCCCTTACTTTGATGTGCTAAGCGAGAAGTTAACAAGACAGCCACTTCAAAGCCACCTGATTTCACTGAAGGACCTTCAATTATGCTATCAACTGGACAAGGGTTCCTCTTCCCAGCAGTCTCTGTTGGGTGGCACACCTTGAAAGCCATCGGTGCTCAGAAAAACCACAGGGCCCTTGGTGGGGAAAAAAATTATGAAGAAAAACATGTTGCCCGTGGAAGTTACCCTGTGATACACGTTACTCCTGCTCTATTTAATGCAGCCTTTTGGATCTCTGTGTTTCTGTAGAGAATAAACCATCTTTTCTACCACAGCTGTTGCAGTTTATTTCACAGAGTTATTGAAAAGCCTCATGGCTGTGGCACTTGGGGACATCGTTCAGTGGTGGCCTTGGCAGTGCCGCGTTAAGGGTTGGAGTGATGATCTTTAAGGTCTTTTCTAGCCTAAGTGATTCTAGGATTCTAGTTCAAACTTACCAGATACGCTAATTTTAGCCTTACAGACTAAAAGAAGAGCATCAGAATCACGTGCTGATACGTTTTCACACAGGTTATTTTATTTGGGTGGTCAGGGAAGCCGAGAGAAGCAACAGTCCAGTTCTAAGGAGCCTTTATATATAAAGTCACAAGAAAAAGTAATTCATGTGCTATTCAGCAATCCATACAGACATAAATCCACGGGAAATCCCTCGTGGGTTGAAAGTTTTAAGGAGTCTTTATAGCAAAGGAGCTTTAGAATTCATTGTTTTAAATTCTTTAATCTACATTACTGTAATTCATTTTTGATGTTAGAAATTTAAAAATTTTATTTCCTCACATTTGAAGCAATAAATGCTGCCCTGCAAGATCAAAGAAGTTCTGTGGATTAGTGTTGTTCAGAAGACTCTTACTGCCCTTCTGCTTTTAAAGTGCTAATTTTTATTAACCATTTCCCAATGTGCCACTTCCCACACACACAAGCAGCCAAACTTTAAGATGCTGTGCCCTCTGAATTCACTACACCAGCATCTTCACATTCTTCCATCCCAAGGCAACCTGGTGCCTGGAGAGATCCCCTCAGGCTATAAAAACTGGCAGCATCCTCTGGCCATGAGCACACAGGTGACACACGTGCCTGTTTCCCCCAGAGCGGGACCACGAGCCACGCTCAGACACAACATCAGTTTGTTTGGTTCATCCAACTCGGCTTGGTAAACACAAAAAGCATTGCTGACTCCCAGGAAACTGAAGAACAGAACAGCTCTAACAACTGCAACCAGATGCCTGGTTGGGCATGTTCTGTTGTTTCCCACCTCCGGCACAATTCAAATATCTCACCAGCAAACATTTCAGGTATTCACCTCAAAAAAACTGTTTTTCACCCAAGTGGAAGTTCTAAAATTATTTATTCAGACTGAAATGCATGTTTTCAGATGGAATTTTCCTGAGGAAACTATAAGAATATTTCTAGTTAGAATTATAGAATTGTTAAGGTTGGGAAAGGGTTTTAAGATTATCAAGTTCAGCTGTCAACCTCCTGTCTGGGAGGCATTTTTCTATGCTTCTAATACTTAGCAAATTAGCTTATAGCTTATCTAATAACTATTCACAAACTTAACAGAAGAAAAAAAGATTTAAACAAACCTTAAAATGAAATTACTTAACCTTGATGAAAAAAGGCTGTATGATTAATTATTCCTCTACTTTTTACTCACATAAGTAACTGCAGGAACAGGAAATATTTTATTTTCTTATATATAAAAAAAAGGGAATTTGTTCTCATTTTTCAGAAATCTTTCCCATTCCAGACTTCCTTAAAAACAAAACCCGAGAGACCAAGCTTGATCTTTACAGCAATACATTTTTCCTGAAAGTAATTTCTATATTCTTAGATACCATAATGGGGAAGGCAAAAATGTTCTCTGTGTCTTTGTTTTCAAACCTCTCATTTTTCACACAGCACCTATTTGTTTTTCTCCCAACAGCAAAGAAAACTTCTAACCGAGTTTGTGGAAAAAACAGCTGTAAAAATAAAACAAATTTCATCTGCTCTGCAACGGGCTATTTCTCATTTTCAGCTCCTTGTACTAATGTGAGCCTACAATGCTGTAATTTAACCAGCAACAAGTTTTACATCAACCTGACAGTCTTATTGGCCTCTCTGGAAAAGGAAAACAAAGAGGAGGGAGCTACAATGACACATAAAAGCTTTCTCCATCTCTCCTCTATCTTTTCAAATTTTAACTTCTACTTAGGACTTCCAATAAAACTTACTCAGTTCTTTATAGCTTATTACTCGTTATTTGTGTCCATTCTAAAGCCATCTCTAACTCAGCCAAGTTCTTACCCAAATGCTCTGGTTTTCAAAAAAGCTAGCAGAGTAACCAGCAGAACAGGTTCTTCTGCCTGGTGCAATCTCATTCTTCTCTCTTCCATCAGTAACAAAACAAGTACAAACTTCATAAAAGAAACAACAGAACTTCTTGATCACAGAATAGTTTCTTCATTAATTTGTATAAAACAGAGACAGCAGCTACTTCATTGACTTTGACAAGGGAATTCAGATTTAACACTGCAGGTTGTTTTCTTCCAGCAGCTAAAAAAATTGACAAAAAGCATTTGGATTGTTAGGGAAAAGAACCTCACCACGGGGTCACCGTTAAGTGCAAGCCTAAAAGGGAAAACTGGTATAAATTCACACTTTTGGGATTACTAACTGGGAAAAAAAGGTGAGTTCATCTACCACCTCCAGCCAGCAGTCTTTAAATAGAAACAGTTTCCCCAGAATTGCTACAGGCGAGGACTTTGTAATACGAAAAATTACAAAAATTATAATTTTCAATATTCTCAGCAGACTGTTTCTCTAGCTTTGTCTCTGAAATAAATCAACCTGGCAAGTTTCTGGGACACATTACATCTTTCAGGGATACCATGTCACAGACACATTTTCATGGCCTCAATTCATTCAGGAGTTATTACATTTATTTCACTTCCAAAGAAACAGACAGTATCACTTACACAGACAAGAGGAGGGAAACTTGGTCTAAAATATAACAATCCCAGAAATGAAAGCAAAAAGCTATTTTTAGGCTAATAGTAATAGATTCTCTGAAATCACGTTGACAGAAGTTAAGTAGAAGTGTTATACAAGCTGAAGGGGAGAGACAAAATACAACCCTAACTCCTTTAACTGAGTGGTGCAGGAAAACAAACTATAAACACAAATAGAAGAGCTGCCGTGAATTGTCACAGCTCCATTAGTTTTCGCTTTCCACCTGGAAATGTTCTTATTCTGATGCTTGGATACAAATATCTGCTTTGTCTGTTCTCTGCTGAATTTAAAGTGGCTGTGCTGCTAGTTCAGGCATTGAAGTTAATGTAAATTTACTTATCTGATCTGTGACAAATGAGTGTAAGCTTCTATACTGCAATGCCAAACTGTTTGGGGCTTGTTTGCTTTTTAAAAAAATGTAACTACAATGTAACACTGCAGATTCCTGAGCTCCCCTTTCTTCTTACAAATAGAACAGGCACCATCTGAATTAAACACCCTGCTGGAAAACCCCGAGGTCTGTTAGAGCACAGGGAACATACATCTTCTAGTCAGTGGGTTATGGAGATAATTAAGCAAAAGTGGTGAACTTTCAACTCAAGTTCCTCGTTAAGGAAGCCTCAGATCATCTACTACGACAGGCAGGTTATGTCAGACAAAGAGAGCAAGATGATCAACATTAATTTGATTATTAAGATCTTGTTATTTAAAAGAAACGTGAAGCAGCCACGCAGACTGCAATGGATTGATGAAAAATACAGCAAGTTGACTGTTTCTGCTTTAAAGAAAACCTGTTAGAGTGAAAAATGATCCCACCATTTTTCTCCCACAGAAACATCTCTCCCATATTCACCACAGTGCCTTGGAAGTACACATGTAAGTGTGCCACCCCTGCAGCTTCCAAAGAACAGAAGGGTAATTTTTAAAAATTAAAATTCATTACTGATGATAACCAAGTGTATTCTTTAATTGTAGTCTTAGTAAAATCCTATTGCTCATAACGCCCAAATGTACCGGCAAACCAGTACTACTGGACCCACCTAACCCTATTTCTGACACTTGCCAAAAGTGGGTGTCTAGGGAAGAAGTGGAAGCTGTCACCCCCCAGCTGTCAGCACGGGTAGCTCAGAGTGTTCCTGAGCCAGATACACGTTCTGTGAGCCCCTGGAATCCCTGTTCCATGAGCTTTGTGTCATCTCCTGTTGAGCCTCTGCAAATATCCCCAATACAAGAACGATCACTCTTTTCTGTTTGACTTCAACGTGCCTCTTGTTGGTTTAATTTCCTCTCTAGTTGTGTTAGAAGAGACAACCTCCTCCCCCCACCCCTTAAAAAAAAAACTGAACTAAACCAACCCTTCATCAAAAAGAAAACACCACTAAGAAGTCACCAGCCCTTCATCACCCTTCCTGAGCCATTCATGACTTCAAAGCCATCTGTGTGCCAGGCTGAAGAACCCTGGCTTACCTGGTTGTTCCACATAGAGCTTAAACAATCCACAGGACTGTCCTGGAGCTGTGGGGACCAGAACTACACAAACTAATTCCAGCAGTTCACAAACTGTGGATGTGTCCAGTGCTGTCCCTGCTTCATTCTCTACTCCTTCCTTAATAATCCTTTATGTTTGACTTACATTTCTGATCCCCACAAAGTGCTGAGCTGATGTTCTCACACAGACACTTATCACCCTCTCCAAAACATCACTCTGAGCAGTAATGGTCAGCTCAGAGCTCGTATTTGTTATTTGTTACTTTAAGTTCTCAAGTACTAAGGAAATATTAAGCAAGATATTACGAATCACAATAAGCAGTTATAAGCTCTTTTGGCTCCAGTTCTTATAGGAACTATTAAGAATCAACAGGAACTGATCTCAGTGATCTAAAGAGAGTCAGTAGGATCTGATCTTGGTAACTCATTACTATTCCTTTCATGCATTTATTCCATACTCCCAAACCACATAATCTCCTAAGAGCCAGTTAGATTTGAGATGGATATTCTGCTAAATCATTCCCAAGTAAGGATTCCCATGTGAGAACCACATGGGCACAGATAAAAATAATTACTTCAGACTCTTTAATTATGAAGAAACTAGCCTTATATTAGGAAGAACGTGTTCCCTGTGAGGGTGGGGAGGCCCTGGCCCAGGCTGCCCAGAGAAGCTGTGGCTGCCCCATCCCTGGAAGTGTCCAAGGCCAGGTTGGACAGGGCTTGGAGCAGCCTGGGCTGCTGGAAGGTGTCCCTGCCCATGGCAAGGGCATGGAATTTTGATGAGCTTTAAGGTTCCAACCCAAACCATTTGGTGATTCCACAATTCTTTGCTATGGCCTCATGTTCCTGGCCTCTTTACCTGCACATCACATCCAGCACCAGCTTTCTTTTTCTGCAGTGACCTTGCCAGTTTACCAAAGCCGTGGGCACTGCCTGGGCTACACATACAGGGGTTTGCAAACGCTTCCCACTCACAGATCTCTCTGCAACTTAATTGTGGCAAGCGTATTTTATTTCCAGTATATTATCATCTTCATCTTAACAACTACGCCTAAAACCCATTAAAGTGTATTTGTGGGGAAAAGAAAACCTACGAGGTATTACTGATAATGGTTTTAATATCTACAGTGCCTTAATAGTATTAAAAACCACAACAAAAGAAGACAGAGTAAAAACTAAAGTTCTTGGCCTTATCTTATTAAAAAGATTAGACAAACGCTGCACAGATGAAAAACTAAAGAGATATTTCTGCAAGGATACGTGAAGAAGTCTCAAAGCCACAAGATTAAGAAATTAAATTTGAAGGGAGAGAGCAGGGGTATTTGAGAAAGCATGAAGGCACAAAGAAATACTGGGAACAGAGCAGTTAGGAAAACATTGCAGAGAACGAGAGGAAATTAAGGCAGACTCCTGGATACATAAAGCTGTCTCGACAGCTTTACAGATGAAAAGAGCATGAAACCACTCACTGATAACTTGGAGCAGATACAGAAATTCTACTCCAGTGAGTTGAACCGAGTCAGACACATGATCCCAGCAGGAGTGGCTGCAGTGGAGCAGTCACTAGTGATCGCAAGGAAGGCAATTAAAAAATAAAGGAGTCAATCTGATAATGCAGGAGGCCTTTCTGACCACAGCTGAAGAGAGTAAGAGCTAGAAAGAGTCTAAACAGAAGGCTGAAGAGAGGGAAAAAATGACACTGGGGACACACTTGAGATGGTGGAAGAGATTATGGTGATGCTGAAGCCGGAGCAGAAGAATTCATAACTGAACGTGTCCAGATAACAAACAGCAGCTGACTGCGGACGGTAATGCGATGAAGGGGGGATAAAAAGTGAGGGACACGAGAGAGTTTTGTAGGAGAGATACAGAGCTCTGCTTTGCCTTCGTTATCAGCAAACTGTCAAGCCAGAAACGCTGAAGATGTGAGATGAAATGCACGCCTGAACAGAGGCAAACAAACCCCTGGGCTGACAAACAGGTTTGCAATTCATCTGCATAAAAATAGTGCCTGACCACGTCTGAGGAGGGGAGGTCATCCGGTGATAAGATTGACTGGGAGAACACAGTCAAAAGCAACACAGCATTCCAACAAACTCCAGGAAGGAACAAGGAAAAACATCTACAAAAACGATGGTGCAAGAGCAGGGGCAGTAACTGCGGAGAAAGAGAATTGGAAAATAACAAAGGAATAGAAAAAACCGATAGAAGGATCAAGGAGTGAGCAGCTTTATCTATGAGAAAGCATGCAGCAAAGGCTGGCATCTTTGAGCAAGAAATCATTATTTTAGGCTTGCTGAAACAGTTTCCATTGTTAAAAAAAGATGTAAACCAGACTAAGGTGTACTCAGGAGTAAATCTGAGGAACACAACATATTCTTAGACCACATTAGTATGCAGGGAGGTCAAAAAAGAGGAGAAATATGGACTAAGTGAGAGTGAGAAAAGAAGGCAGCTGTACAGGATGAAGAGATGAATCTGAGCAGAGAGTGGCTAAACCCTCAAGAAAAGTAGTAGCAGTAGCTGTTCCTGAGAAGAGACAGGAGAAAGAAATCTCCTCCAGTGGGCTGTAAAAGAAAATAGATGCAGAAGGAGACACCAGCACTCAGCTGGGCTTGGCAGGCTGATGGAAACACATAAACCATAAATGAAGTACTTGACTGTGAAGGAAGAATAACAAAAATGGAAATGAAGGGATTAGGGAGTCTGTATGTCAGAAATACAAACTCACCTGCACGAGGAAAACAGTGGTGCTGAAACAGCAGCTGCACAGAGCCGGTCAGGAGTCTGGGGGGAAGGATTACACAGGAGGGAAGCAGGAGAGACCAGAGTTAACAGGATTGAGTACAAAATTACTAACAGTACAAGGGGAGGTGAGGCAGCTGGAACTAAGAGATGCCTTGAAATGAAAAATGATTAGCAGGTCACTAAAGATACTCAATGCATTATAAATTAGGGAGAGGAACAATTCTGAAAAAATCTGAATCATGAAGGGAAATAAAAGTCTGTTAGTGCAAGCAGGTGAAACCAAGAGAGAATCTAGTGCATGTAAGAAATCCAAACCACAATGTCAAACAAGGCAGGCTGGAGCAAAGGGCTACGTTGTCAAGGAAATGAAGATGAGACATTAAGGACTCATCTTGAAGCCAAAATCCGCGTGGGCTCCCAGGCAATCTGGCAGGTGCCCTCTGGAGATGGACATCAAGACTTGTACCAGAGGCCCATGGGGATGTGTGAACTCCTTTAGGTTCAGGGAGTGTCCGAGAACAGCCCCAAATCAGTGTAGCTCTCACTTCATCAGACTGCAAGAGGCAGGATGACAGGATCAATGGAAGTCATTAAAGAGTCTTATTTGTCACAAGGAATATGGAAGAACTCATGTCTCTAAGTCGTGGCAGATTGGCTGAAATTAGGAAAGCTGTGCAGTTTACAAGAGATAATATCCAGTCATTTGTCTCGTGAGTACTCGTTCTGTCATTCAGTCATTTACCTTCCTGCTCAAATCATGTTTCCTCTCCTGGACTGCACCATGAGCCTTCTTCCTTCTACAGCACGGAATCTAATGTTTGTCACAAACACATTTAGCCAGTAATAATGAACCTGTAATTTACAGGTGTTTTCTAATTACAGACACTTGGGGTTGGAAGGGACCTTAAAGACATCTCATTTCATCTCCCTGCCATGGGCAGGGACATCTTCCACTAGGCCAGGTGGCTCCGAGCCCCGTCCAACCTGGCCTTGAACCCTTCCAGGGATGGGGCAGCCACAGCTTCTCTGGGCACCCTGTGCCAGGGTCTCCCCACCCTCACAGGGAAGAATTCCTTCCTAATATCTCATCCAACCCTGCCCTCTGTCAGTTTGAGGCCATCACCCCCTGTCCTGTCACTACAGTCCCCGTAGTCAATGTGTTTTGTCATTACCTAAGCAAGATTTACCACAAGAGCCCTTCGTTAACAAATCTTACAAGAAGAAATGTAGTGTTGCAAGAGGGAAAGTTCGAGAACCTTCAGCCATTTTCTTCAATGTGACTTATTAGTCAGAACTCCTAAATCCCATCAGGCCACGAGGCTTCCTTACCAAGGTACCTACAAATTTTCTTAAGGAACAGCCCCGTGAAAATTAATAATCCTGGTTCTGAAGGACAGTGCCACCGAGCCTGAAACGAGCCAAACACTATTGCAATACTTGTATTAGTGCACAGCTGCAATCCCCTCCCACCAATGGGATGCCCAATAAAGTTTAAGAACAAACATGTTTCCAAATACCTGACTGCTTTTAATTCCAACCTGAAAGCCATCGAGTTAATGACAGCTCTTGTGGAACAATTCAGTGAAAACTTTCTATTACTGATTCTGAAATGAATTCAAATTCACACTGGTATTGAAAGACATACCCTTTCTACCTCACTTTTCTTACTTGGTAGTAGACAATTTCTCTTACCATTATCTTTTTAAAAGTATATTAAATTAGCCTCTTGGAAGATTTGCTGTAAGCTGATAGAATAAGCATCTAAAAAAAAAAAAAAAACTCAGATTCTACTCCCATTTCACTAAATGGATAAAGATCATCTCTGAGTTCCACAAACAGCAATGTTTAAAAGGAGTGATGAACAGCCCAATACATAAAACTTTAATCAGAAACCAGAAGCTATAGATTTACATTGGTGTAAATGAACCTCATCAGTCGTTCCCAGAATTGTTGTTTAAATCACTTGGCTATAGAGTAAGATCATACTAATCTACATGAACAAGTAGGAGAATAATTGAGGCCTTTGTGGCTGTTTACACTATATTTACAGCTACTCTGCATGACTAGAGCAGTACAAAACAACCAATGCATGCCAGCTAATCTGCCTCATTCACTCCTTCTTTATTTTGACCGCTGTAATTTGTTTCACAACATTTGTGGTGACTGTAACATAGAATGCTCCATCGAGTCAATAAAGTCAGCTGGGACACGAGCCCTTGTTACAACATCCTGCTGGTGCAGCAGCGGGAGGAGAGCAGCACATTTGCTGCGTGTAATTAAAACGTGTGAGGATTAGCAAGGTGACATGCACACCGAGCCCAGCAGCTCCTGGGTGTTTGTTTCCAACTTCAAAAGGTTTCACTTGACTTCAAGTCAAACCTCCTTTCTCTCCAGCATCCTGTTTTTCTCCCCTACCTGTGGTCTGATTACAAAATAAAAATCCGCTGCAAATCTACCAGACATTCTGGTTTCTTTTTTTTACTATAGCAGTGATACTTTATATTTAAAATCATTTAAGTGTTGCCTGCCTTTGCTTCAGCAGCAGGGTTTTCCTCTGAGATTACTAGTAAATTCACTGGGTAAATAAAGCAGCTGGCTCCAAGAACATATGGGAAGAGGGCATTGAGTGCTACCACTCTCCCTGTCTCCCTTGGAAGCCCATTACAACAATCAGCACTAGTTATACCCTGTGTGCTCTCCTATGGAGATGGGCTGGGCTGTTCAGACTGGAGAAGAGAGGCCTTAGAGCCCCTTCCAGTGCTTAAAGGGACTCCAAGAGAGCTGGAAAGGGACTATTTACAAGGGCCGGGAGTGGCAGCACAAGGGAATGGCTTTACACTGACAGAGGTCAGAGTTAAATTGAATATAGGGAAAAATTCCTGTGAGGGTGGGGAGGCCCTGGCACAGGTTGCCCAGAGGAGCTGTGGCTGCCCCATCCCTGGAAGTGTCCAAGGCCAGGTTGGACGGGGCTTGGAGCAATCTGAGATAGTGGAAGGTGTCCCTGCCCAGGGCAGGTCCCTGGACTGTCCCTTCCATGGCTGTGCCGGTGTTTTCTGGTCAGCATAGACAGGCACAGACCTACTCAGTGTAGTGCCAGAGCACAGGACATGCATTGCATTAAACATAACTATGCAAAGGCTTTTCTCTTATTTCTGTAAGAACAGGAGTCATAAGACTTATCTGGATATTGCATTTTTTACAAATTCAGTTTTCCTTTTATAGGTGGCAAAGAAATTCCCATCACGTTTAAACTATACGAGAGGAAAATGAAAATATAGCACTATGAAAAAGGAATCATCCCATAATACTCGGGGTATTAGGTGATCAAGCATGTTCAGATCAAATTACTTCCATCTCTTACAAAAAGTTGGATAGACCACTGATCCCTTCCCTCCCCTGCCCAAATGCACGTGACAGCTCTGCGAGGAAATACAGCGAATTCAGAGGGAAGCTGCAAAATTGATAAATCAAATTACATACTGCAATTAACCCTGTTGAAAGCTATCACACATTAAAAGAAAAAACCAACAAAACAACCACCTTCTAGTTTTCTTAATTTCAGTGATTTTGGAATTGTTTTGTTAACATACCAACGCTCCATTTAACAGTGAATCACTAACTTATTTGGGAAGCAGCTAGGGATTTTTTAAAGCAGGTTTTATTATTGATTAATGGACAGTTCTGCTCAAAACTGATGCTCTAATACAGTCCTGAGACTCAGCTACTGGCAAACTGCTGTGTAAAGACAAACACTGCATCCTAATGGCTTCCAAAGGAAGGAGTGCTCTCATAAATGTGATTACAGAATTAGGGT
This sequence comes from Empidonax traillii, assembly GCF_003031625.1. Classification (NCBI taxonomy): domain Eukaryota; kingdom Metazoa; phylum Chordata; class Aves; order Passeriformes; family Tyrannidae; genus Empidonax; species Empidonax traillii. Next base: position 982,285 of record NW_020955477.1, read on the forward strand.
CTACATCACGACCTGCCATTTGCAATAAAACAGTACATTTCTCATGGTTGAAAATGGAAATCCATATTTATATTTTAATAAATCTGTATGTTAATTGACCTTTAATTGTACATTTTTTTTCCTTTTCCCTCCCTACCTCTCTTTTATTAAAATTCATGGCTTTATTCCTCACATATTCTACGCAGCTTTGCAGTCAAAGTTTTATAATCATTACCAAACAGTTACTACAGATGTCTTGTGGTTTAAGCACAGCATAAAGCCAGGCAATTTCAGATACTAGCTTATAGCAAACAGTAAAAAAAAAAAAAAGAAAAAAATTACTTTTAAATACACACTAGTTTATAACTGGAAATTCTGGGAAGTCGAAAGCTTCTGGGCTTACTGACCCATATGAGCAGTGTGCTCTGGGCCCAGCCACGTATCAGATATGCAGACTCTGTGCAACAGCTCTGCTACTTTTGGAGATTTTCAATTGCAACCCTATAGCAAAAATTTAAAAAAAAAAAAAAACAAAAATGTATTTCGAGGCATCTACAGACACACCTGACAGATCTCCAGTGGCAGCATCCGTGTGGATCCCTGCAGATCTGATCCGATGGCTTTCCCCAAACTAACACCTCCTGCACCGAGCTCTCCTCAGTTCTGCACTGCACAAGGATTACAAAAACCCTCCGTGGGGAATTTGGTTTGCAGTCTGTGGGGTATTTCACGTGCTCCTCTTCCACTGAGCAGTGTGAGGAGCAGAGCGAGCCCAGCCTGGCTGGGGGCCAGCTTAGCCCTGGCCACTTCAAACTCCGAGTGCAATTTGTTTCAATGCCTGCTGGAGAATAAGTGATTTCTCATTTTCTTTTGTTCCAGAGACCTTGGCAGGCCAGTAATTTCTTCCAAATTTTGGTCTAATTGAAACTGGAGCTCAAGATAATTGAGAAGCTAATCCAGAGGCTTTAATAAAACTGAGGTCTTTGAGGTAGTGATGCTGGTGAAGCACTGCCTACCAAATTAAAAATCACAGTCCCACATGGAGGTGATAAATCAGAATTTTGTGGGCTAGACTATCACTTGACAACTGCAAAGATTTCACTTTCAAAATATAATCATTTAGGTGTAACACCAGCATATGTTTCCTGGTAACTAAGCTAAAATTATGAGATGAGTCAAAAATGCTGCACAATTAAACAACTCATCTCCCTAAAAGAGAAGACATGGAGGTGGAAAGGAGAAAAGCCCCTTATTAACAGCTGTAGGTACATTGGCATAGCCAGCAGAAATTGTTGAGCAATTTTCAGTCTGCAAATGAAAAAAAACTTAAATAAAAAAATCACCATTACTCTCAGGTTATCATTTTGTCCACTCTCCTGCAGGTTGCTGAAGACCAGCAATAAACCACTGAAAAAGCACTTCAGCCAAGTTTAAAACCTAAACTGTAATATCATGTTAAACATCAAAATGGACATAATAAACTAAAGAAGCCTTTTACCCATCTTCACTGTTATTTCATGGAGATCTCCAGGGCCTGGCAGACACAGCAAATGTATCACATTAATTGTACAGATTGTAACATAGAGCAATAATAATAACTCTCCTCTCTCCTCCCCCAACTTCTCCACTGCCATTTCAGTGAGCTCTGTTCTCTTGACAAGAAAGTTCTCATGAAAAACGCACTGATCTTTTTCTTTTTTCCTCTTTTCCAATTGCCTTAAAAAACGTGCAGTGGTTTAATTTTAAGTACACACACAATAAAAATTATTACCTAGGTGTCAAGGTGAAACCACAGCTTTCCAGAGTGTAATCATGGAGAGAAACCAGGACTGACTAGAACAGGTCAGTCCATTCTCACCGGTATCTCGAGCTCTATTTAACCCGTTGTTTCCCACAGCACGTGGCCAACCTTCTAGCACAGGAACTGCACAGGACACTGACCCTTTGGGAATTCCTTGTCTGTGTTCTCCAGCCTGGAATTGCTGACCACTGTGCACATGGAGAGCCTCCACGATGACTCTGTTGGGTTGAGGAGGTCAGCACGGAGCCAGGGACAGGACTTTTACCACCTCATACAACTGAAAACGGGAAAGGATCTAAGAAAGTTAAAATGCCTTTGACCTTTAACACTGAATCACTCAACACTTAATCCAGCCGGGCCTTGAAAACTTCCAAGAACAGAGACTGACAGGTTCTCTACACCACCTGCCCTAGTGCGAGGTCATCTGAACAGGGAATAAAGCCTCTCCTTATATCCAGTCTCACCTCCAACAACAAAGATGCTCTTCACGACCTGCATTATGGAATCCTTCAACAGAAAAAACACAAGAATGTTGTGTTCCCAGTTCTCAGGCCAAAATACATTTGGTTGGCTAGGACCTCACGACCCAGGTTTCAGTAACTTGCATGGGGATTTCAAAGGGAAAACTACTTCATGCTCAAGAGCAGAACAGAACTGGAAATGACTAACTCTATTTGACATTAATATCACAATTACAGTTCATGCACTGTAGCTAGTCGATTCTCTCAGTGAAATTACTTCATCTTATTTACTAATCATCTGGAGTAGGATTCAGGATTTTATGATGATGGTAAAATGGAGATACAAGTGTGTCATTAACTTTGCCTCCATTTTCATGTGCTTTTGATGAAGCATGCTCAAATATGGAGGGGAAAAAAAAAGAAATTGGAACATGTTTGATTAAAAAAATTCTAGGGCAATAAACAGCTAAAATAATCTCTTTTTTTTTTTTAATTTAAAAAAAAAAAAGATGGATTTAAAACAATTTTAAGGTAGATAATGTTTCTGTATCCTGGATGTTTTATTTCCTCTTCTTCACGGAAAAGTCTGAACAACTTGTACATTAAACACATGCAGTGCAGACAATAGCTAAGGAATAAGAAACCCAGAAGAGGAAAGGATGGTGTCGCCTGGCTGTGCAGCTCCCACATGCTGAATCCTGGCTATTGATGTGCAGCTCTGAGTCAGTAATGATATCAAGGGGAAACGATTGCTCCCGTCCCAGCCATCACGGGGTGCTCAGACAGCCATTCCGTCATCCTGGAGGGCGAGAGCGGAGCACGTTCTGGGGCACAACCACCCAGATTTCATGTGGAGGCTTTGCAAAGGAGCTGAGAAAGTTCAGGCTATGCTGACAACGTGCCAGGAGAACACATTTATGCCTCTAAGACGGCCCCCTACCAGAACGGCACGCTGTTTCCTGCAAGCACCATCCACACATCTTGCACACCTGGATTCTCCCCACTGAGCCCTTTCCATTCCTCTGTGATACATCTCCACAGTGCTGCCTTTGTATTGCTCCCAATTCTAACTGTGTCAGGTTTTCATTCACTTTGGAAAAAAAATATATATATAAAGAAAACGAGTTATGAACGTCAATACAAATTTATGGAGGTGGCATTGCGATGTCAAATCAAGAATACGGTATCAAGATGAAATATAACAGTGTCAGGATAAATGTACCCAGCTGACAGCACAAAGTCAAAATGGAGCTCTGTCACTGCAGATCTACAGAAACAACATTCATCTGTCAAAACAAAATCATGTCATCACACATTAAAGAATAGCTTAAATAAACTGAAATGCGTAACTACTTGTTCAGATTAGCAAATTCCACCCACACTCTCTTCCCAGCAGGGAAAAATAACAAGTGTTTGGCAGATATAGGAAAGTAAACACTGAGATGGGACTTAATACTACAAACCCCGTTGGACTGAGAGCAGGAGAGTGGGAATACAAGGAAACTTCCAAGTGAGGAGCATCAACCAGCGGTCAAAGAGTTCAACTAATCACCAAAGACTGACCCCAGCACAAGCAGTGATTATTCACACAGGAGCAGCTCTTCATTTTCCTAGGAGCAGAGAGAGGAAAGGTTGAGAGAATTAGCATTGTTCAGCCTGGAGAAGAGAAGGTTTCAGGGAGACCTAATTGTGGCCTTTCGGTGTCTGATGGGAACCTGCAAGAAAAGGGGAAAGGGACTATTTACAAGGGCATGGAGTGACAGGACAAGGGACAATGGATTCACACTGACAGAAGGCAGGGTTGGGTGGGATATTGGCAAGAAATTCCTCACTGTGAGGGTGGGCAGGCCCTGGCACAGGTTGCCCAGAGAAGCTGTGGCTGCTCCATCCCTGGAAGTGTTCAAAGCCAGGTTGGACAGGGCTTGGAACAACCTGGGCTAGTGGAAGGTGTCCCTGCCCATGGTAAAAAGGTGGAATGAGATGGTCTTTAAGGTCCCTTCCAACCCATATCATTCCATGATTCTATATGCTTCTTCACCCATTCCAGTTCAGTCCCAAGCAGGATATTACTTTCCTTTTTTTTTTTTTTTTTTTCAATTACCATAACCCCTTGTCCTCACTCGCTATTAAATGGACAGTACACAGCCCCAAGCAAAAGGTCTCTAGAAAGCCCTCACAGCCACAGACCTTCACTAATCCTATTCCTGGGACTAAAGTCCTCTTTAGACAAAATGTTGATCACTATTACGAAGTTGTATCTTGAACTCAGGACTGCTGATTTTAAACTGCACAAAGCTAAACATGCAGCTGTCTCCAAAAATTAGCAGATTATTTGATGCCACATGAGCAAACACAAAAGAACACTTTGAGAAGTGTTTGAAAGTTGCCAGAGCAAAAACAAGGTCAGGTACAATGGGAAGAAAAGCAAGAGATGGAAGAAGGGCCCTGTAAGTCACTGAGCAGGTGTTTCTTTCAGTGCTGCCTGATGTAACCTCAAATTATGAGCTCTGTGCTTCATCTCTGCACTGCTGAGCCCTTCAGCCCAGTTCAGCACAGCAATCACTGCACATGGAATAAACATACCAGCCACAGCATCCTCATTTTAAAAATCAGGAATGGGAACAACATTGCTTTGTTTTGGTCTTCGTGTACAAAGTCACTTGAAATTACAAGTCTCTCTCTTTGTACAAACCACAACATCCCTTTCTTCATTGATGGACACCATCCCGATTGCAGTGAGTGTGATACCACATGCTCTTGGTTCTAACAGCTTGAAATTTGACCTGAAGCTGGGGAAAAAAAGTAATTATCAGTGCTAGGAGCTGTATCCAACACATCAAATCCAACACATCCAATCACTGTCTTCAAAACTGGAGATGAAATGACTGACATTAGGAACACATGGACAGAAATAAATGCATTGATCAAGTTCTTTGAAAGGTATGACTTTGTGTGCCTTGGTTTCTAGTGAATTAAAGAGTACAATAATGCAAATGTGAAAAATGCATTCTTTCTGCCCCAGCTTCAGTAAAGAAGGGAAATCTGGACCAGTGGAAAACTGTAAATGAAGTTATTCCATTTAAGGAAAAGATTTATTGTTCCTAAGGGAAGGGAAAGAGATAACTGAAATTTTTACAGGACATTAAAGAATGTCTTCAGGAAATCAGTGCAAATATCCATGCTTGAAAATATCCATGCATGTCTCTAGCCAGGAAGATCTTTCACTGCCACGTATTCTCTTTTATTTATAACTTTCCTGAAATAACTTGCTGGCAAATTAGATGTTTATTCTCTATTTAAAAGGAAAAAAAAAAATAAACAGAAGCGAGAGAGAGGAAAAAAAAAAAAAAAACCACAAATGAGGAGGCCAAAAATTTAATCCACTTTTCACTGAGAAAACACCATGTACATCAGTCACTAACACTTTCCACGAGACACTGGCTGATGCATTAATGTAGGGTTACCCTGGTGAAGGCCACACACCAGTGTGTGTTAAGAGATAAATTTGTGTTATTTAGCCTTGCTGCAGAAGATATTTAACCAAGCACAACCCTTACACCCTTCTACATCGCCCTATTTTCAGCAGTTTCCGAAGAACTGCAGGTGTTGAGGGTTCACACACAAACTCCTGTGCTAGTCAGCCATCTCCAGGGGAAGGTGGAACTGATTTGGTTATGCCAAATATTGTAACTGGATCCTCAGCCTGTGACCATGAACACACAGTAGAAAATTGGGAATTGCATTTATACCCTCACAAGCCCTTTCAGAGCAGCGAATGGCAATTTAAGGGGAAGCAGGAGGAGACAGACCCTGCCCTTCAGCAGAGGGACTGAACTGAGCTGTGCCATTCCCGAGGCAGGACAACCTGACATTTTCCATGGGAATGGTTACAGTTCAAGATGAACACTCAGTCTTGTTCCTTTGCCCAAAGCCTCAGAGATCTGAAGTGCAACTAGAGTTTGATTTGCCTTGTCTCTCTTTGGAAGGGTTGTTTTCTCAAGCAGCACTGCTATGAAGCCCATGAGGTTCCTTCAATAACACAGCCTTACTCCTTCCTTCTGCCATCCAAAAGGACTAAATTAATGGAAAATCCATTAGCATATTCTAACAGGGAATAGTTAAAAGAGATAATAGGTAAAAAAAAAAAAAAATAGTAAGAAAAGGTGTACCAGGGAAATATTTTGCAAGCACAAGTCCGTACATGTTATGTGGATTGAATCATGATCACAGAAACAAACCAGAAGGTTCTTCTGAGGCTGAGCATTCCTTTAACTACCCCCTTTGGTGATGAAACACCACAGGAGCAGGAGGGAGATCAGCTTGGAATGATTTATTAGGAGAATTCTTTCAGACAGTACTCAACTACTTGCTACACACAACCAAAGGCAAGGTAACCTATTTTTTAAAATATGGGGAATTTTCTCTTTCCTTTACAATACTTTCTTTTTAAGTAACAACATTCCGCTTTCACCCACCTTGCCACCCGATTTCAGGACCAACAGGAATCAGCAGGGGGAACTTGTTAAATAGAGATGAGATTTTCCCCACCAAAGCACAGAAAACATTGCTCTGATAGGTTATGGAAATAGGCACAATGCACAGATGCAAACATGTACTGCTGAGAGTCAGAAAGCCTGTTTTCATACACCCTTTCTAATAGAGGACAGCAAAGCCACAGGGTTATTATCTAGCTCAGCCCTCCTACAAATCCAAAAATGACCTTCCAGGGCATGCCATACCCTAGCCCTGTTTGCTGTGCCTGATCTCCAGATCCCAGAGAAGTCTTTATGACAAGCACATTTTGATCAGTGGAGTTCAGCGACTCCTTCAGACACAGGACCGGTGTCTCAACTCTCCCCAGTTGGTACCAATCCTCCAACACTGAAATCTTCCCTGAGAGGTAACTGCAGTTACCCCCAGGCATGTCCTGCCCCTCTCAGGGCTGGATTTTGGTACACAGCATTACTGGTAGCTATCAGGAGGAACGACAATCATAAGTTTCCAGAACCATTGGCTCACAAAGCTAAAACTGCACATAAATTTCAGTGCTACACCAGATGCTAATACACAGACTCACATTATCCAAACCATTACTTATTAAATATTCTGGCTGGAAAGATGTCTTTGTGTTTGCCAGTTTAAGGATACAGGATGTCAGACTAACCAAACAGCTCTGATTCATGCAGAGCCTTTGCAGTTTGCCTTGATGTGACACCGTGAAACAGCTATTTAATGCTTTTAAATTACATATTACTTAAACATTTCCTACATGCTGGACCAAGCACAAAAGGAAAGAAGCTACTACCCAGACTCAAGAAGGTATTTGTAATTAAGTTCTGCTTAAAGATGAAGAAAAACTCTCTCAAGCTGCCACATCAGCTTTCTGATCTCTGTGTGTCTATCAGGCTGTGAATGGCCCAACTACACCAGGCAGCCCAGTCTGTAAGGGGCTGTGGAAACAAGCGAAAAAGCACGTGCCTGGAGAGCTCCCACCTTCAGGTTATGAAAAGCCACAAAAAACTCTGTGCAGAGAAAAGGAAGAGGCAGCAGCAAGATGAACATCGTGTGCATAATAAGCAATTCCCCCGGTGCTACCAACACAGCCACTGAGAGGAATGACGATGAGCTGTTCCACACGTGCCAAGAGCTGAGCACTGGAAGAAAAGAAAAAGCCCCTCAAAAAGAAATTCTCACATTTGCTGAGAAAACTGTACTTTTTTGATTTTATCCCAGCTTCCCCAAGTCGAAATACCCCACGGAAGCACTATCAGTTTAGCAAAGTTGTGATGAAAGACAGGAAAAATCCTTCGGGGATTTTTAGTTGTTTCTTCCCACCCTGCCCACCCAGTGAATCACTCTGGAGTCAGTCTGCAAGACGTGCACTTCCACAGCAGCTCAGACTGTTTTTTCTTTCACAGTGAATTCCATAATCTTGGATTTCTTCTCGGAAGGAGTTGACCTACAATCCTGAAATGCTGACATCCCTCACAAATCAGAACTTCCTTTTATTTCTTAACTCCAAAATGCATGTTAATGGTGTCGCCACACAAATCATAAGTACCACAGTTTGACTTGAGAAATAGGGAGAAGCGTTGAATTTAAATTCCTGTATTGCAAATCATCCAAATGGTTTAACTCCAGAAAAGATCCAAACAGTGCTGGGCTCTCTTTTCCAGCATTAAAAAAAAAAAAAAAAAAAGTAAAAAAGTTTACAAAATTTCAGAGAATTTTTCGAATAAGGTAACATCCATTCTAAAATTAAAAATTATTTCTATAATAAATACTTGTTGATATACCTCCATTAACCCAAGTCAAACTGTCACTATTTCCAAACGAGGCAGACAGCTAAGGGAAACTACCAAAGCTACAGTGAAATAAAACTATATTCGTACTGAGTATGGAAAAAATACTGCCACATGCTCCCAAGGTGAAGCTCTGCTCCATTTTCCTCACTGGAACGGTTTGGATTGGAAGGGACCTTAAAGATAATCTCATTCCACCTCCCTGCCATGGACAGGGACCACTAGACCAGGTTGCTCCAAGCCTCATCCAACCTGGCCTTGAAGATCAAGCATCATCCTGAGCTGCAAGATATTTCTCCTGAACAATTCATACAGGTGCAATAGAAGACAGGTATGTCACAAGATTTCCTGTGTAGTCCACAAACATGTCAAAAATATCTTTAGGGAAGTATATATCACAATAAACCATCTCCTAAATAGCCCACAAAGCAAAACAACTGGCTTCAGACATCGATAACATGGTATTAAAAAGGCTTAAACTACAGCTCTTGTACTTGATGCAAGGAAAACAATTTAATTACTCTGCTCTTAATAAAGAACATCTGCACATTTCCACGGCCTGACTGATATGAGCCTTTCATTTAAAGTGTCACTGCTTCTCCTCTCATTAAGATCAGGTTCACTTTCTGCAGAACTGCCAGCTCTGTAAGATGTTTAACACAAGGGAGGAAACACCACACGAGGGGCCAACTGTTCATAGGATAACGTCTTCCCATTGCACTTCAGCTGTCTGCAATAATTAGAAGAGCTTTGATGTGTGTCTCCTATTTGGGTGACTTGCTCTCACTTCTCCAGTTGTGTGAACAACTACACAGATATGAAAAGTGCAAGTCAGTTATGATCACTTTAAAACATGTTAACTTCTGAGAGAAGAAGCCTCTGGGTTATTTCTCACATGAAGTGTTGGGTTGTTGATGTTTAAAATAATAGCCCAGAGATATCAGAACTCCAGCTGAAAGCATTTTCTTGACTGGGAGATTCATCCTGGACTAAGTAGTAGTGACTCCAGACAAACACAGGGTTCCAAAACTGCAATGTAATACAGTGAGTTACCATCCCCTCAGCCATATCAGCTGTATTTTAATGCTTCTTCAGCAAACAAAGGAAGTTTCCTGAGAATTGCTTCAGCTCCCTGCAAACAGGCAGGCTTTTTCTGCTGGGTGGAAGTTGGACTCGTTACCATCTGGGTTACACAATGCTCACCTGAACTGAGGCACTGCTCGCGAGATGGCAGATATCCAGGGTAACTGGGAGGAGGCCACACGCTCCTGGCACATTGTCTGCTACACCCGGCTATGGCAGAGCAGCTCTGCCTGAAATCCGACACAGCAACACCAAACAGTCCAACAGCAGCTGCAGCCTGGAACTTCAACTGCACTTGACACAGCAATTCAGCTGAAATGTTGGTATCTGACAGTCAGGATTATGACGCTGTAAATATAGGATGGTTGGACAGGGCTGGCCTAGAGAAAGGTGTCCCTGTCCATGGCAGAGGGGTTGGAATGATGGTCTTCAAAGTTCTTTCCAACTCAAACCATTCTGGCATTCTTATACACTGGAAGTGTTTGTGGTTTTGAAAGAAATACGGTGACCAATACATTCTAAACCCAACATTCCAATATTACAGGAGGTCTCCAAAATGAGACCCAATAAGTAAAGCACAGTGGATCTGGAGATGCTGCTCCAAAGAGCTTGGAGCTTTAGTCACTGAAATCTCTGTGCCTGCTGGAAAGCCTGACAAGCATTAAATCACATTTACATATTCCACTGGAAGATCACTGTAAGGTAATGTCAATACAAAACTGAGACACCTCTCAATGATCATGCAAATGATCATGAAACTCATTAATTATCCTTTAAAGTCTAAGCAAAGTGTGTATATTTTAAGTGATTAAAAAATGAGCAAGAACTTGGTTTTGCAACACCTCTGAAATCAATTAGCTTGCAAGATTATGTCAATGATGAATATTGTTAATGTATTTATTCAGCATACAGATTATCTCTGTGTGTTTTTACATTAAAATGACTATAAAAAGGAACCCAAACACTGTGAGAAGTGTCCCTGCATGTACCATACATTATCCTGGACATGGAAACCTGCAAAGAAACAGGCCTGCAAAAGGATGGTGGCAGAGGCACAGTGATGTCAAAGCAAATTATGACCATGGAGTCAAGGTACAGATGAGTCACAGGACTCGCCAGCTGACAGACAGCAGGTTGGCCCAGGGTCTGAAATAGAAATCAGATCCATGAATCCTTATTCTGGACATCAACCTCTGGAACATCCTGCTATCACAACAGCGCTGAATGAGATTGTTTAAATAAAGGTTTTATACTGTATTAACAAGGGGAGTAGAAGCAAAAATCTATGAAATGTTAACCTTTTGAATTTATGTTCTTTTAGCTGTCCCTCATAGCTGCACCACCTGTTGCCACTGTCTACTCTCCCTTAGCTGTACTTTACCAGCCCTTTTTGGTTTGAGCAACAAGCAAAACAGGGTGGGAACGAAGAAGTAATTCCACAGACAGCAACATCCTACAAACAGCCTGGGAAGCTTAAAAATAGAGGGAGAGCTAGGCATGAAAGTATAAATCCCTGCACTGGCATCGCAACAATGCCCAGATGGATCTCCTACAAATGTTTGTGGGTGTCAGCATCGTTCTTAACTTATACTAAGCTTACAAGAGAAATACATGTCTGCATCCAGGTACAGCCACATGGGCACAATGACATCAGCAAGCCTGGTTTATATGCAAGGTCCAGGCCAGCACTAATTTTGGGCTCTCTCTGTAAGGTCTGCAAAGGGCAGATGTTTCCCTGCTTGTGTAGAATACCTGCTTTAATGAGGCAAGAGTACAAAGTAGGGTCAAACCAGGCCTTATAGCACGAAGATTATTCCCTTACTAAATCAACGCTGCCATGGCATTAGCACCTTAATTAAACCACTAAAACCCATGCCCATCCTTTCAAATCAGTGTCTCAAGTACTGAAAGGTAAAACTGTTTTAAAAATACCTATAACTCCTACAATCACACTGAGTAAACTCTGCTTATGTGTAAGTTATGTGCACTGTGTACACGAACACGAATTATTCTGAGTATTCCAAGTTCCACAATGCACCACAAAAACAGCTGGTGAAAGTAGCTGAAAAAGAGGAATTCTCCTTGACATATCAAAATACTTACGAAAACAGCAAACCCACCAAATGTAACACAGACCCACAGCTGATGAATCCATGGCTTGAGCAGAATTCAGGGCTTTTAGGATCTTCTCAAACCGTTTCCAGACACACCTCATGCCGCAATCAGTCAGCACTTTGCAAAAACACCACAGCCCCATTCTTGGCTCTTCCACCACAACTCCTTCCTCGTGTGTAAGACCTCACTGGAGTAAGAGCTGTACGAGGAACTGCAGTCAGTGAACTCATCTGTGTTAAAAGCAACTGAACTTCATTTTACTGGGCTGATTTTCATTTCCATCAGCCTTCAGACCCAGCTCCCAGAGCAGCCACATGGAACTGCTGCTACAGGCGTGAGGGCAGTGAAGAGGCTGCAAAAAAGGGACTGAGAGACAAATAAGAGGTGTGTTCCTTTTGGCAGCAGCAGCAGCCTAACACTGCAGTATTGAGATTGAGGCCATCTAAGTTGCCTCACCTGCCTTCTTTCAGATGCTCATCCTCACAGGGAAGAGAATCTGGACAGAGAACAGGCTCTCAGAAGATTTCTTACTACATTAATAATTCTAAAATTACCTCAAAGAGCAAATTTGATGTACATGATTGATGGGACATAACAGCAATACTCTTTAGATGATGTCCTCCAGAAACAAGAAGTGACTCAAAGCACTGAGAAAGCAGCTTTATCTCTGTGGGCCCTGAGAGTGAGGGGCAAGAAAAACCCAGACACTGAAAACTCAGTCCAGCACTGACCCACTGTATCTGATCTTGTTCCATCACAACAACACACAAGGGTAAATAGATTATTGCTGCACAATCTGTTCCCTGAAAATTGCCTCCCTCCACAGCTTCTGCACTATCTTCTAGCAGCACAGCTGTTAGGGGTCTGCTGCCACAACACAACTGGGTCTCTTACAGGTCCTTGGCTTTTGAAGTAGGGAAATTGAGAAACAGGCCTGAAAGAGGATCCACAAAAGGATCCTCTCTGGGACAGTAATCACTCCTTTTCCCTAAGAGGTGGACACGACTTCTTCCTGCTACAAAGCAGGTTCTGTACAGTCATTGCTGTGCTCCTAAATTATCACAAGTAAACCAACTGCAAATAAATGTCTACGCAGTCCTTCCAGCTGAGAGTGTGTACCAAGCCATTATAGTCTTAAAATGTAACCTAAATTCATCAGTACAGAGAAGGAAATACAACACCTATTTTTAAGGGTGATCCTGCAGAAAGCTGCTGCTTGGAAAGCGACTTTCCAGTAAATCCACCTATCACAATTCAGAACTGAAGAGATTTTTTTTTTTTTTCCAGAGAATAGTTCTGCACCAAGACACCAATAATTCCCTTCCAGCACAAAGATATTTTCTGTAATATTCCATGTGGGGAAGACACCTTTGAATAAAAAAGGGAAGAGATCAGGTACAATGTTTGAGGCTCACTCTGCAGGCCATCTGAGGTGAGTCACAGAAGGTGCCTTGAAAAGAAAAATACATCCATGCAAAGGGAAAAAAGAGTCTGCCGTGCCAGGAATTATGGAGCACAGCAAAGCTGCCTGATAAACTCTTATCTTAAGTGGGGTTTGCACTTAAAAGCTCAGGGCAAAGACATTACACCAAAAAGAAAACCCATGATTTCTAACATAAGGTGCTTTTAGCAAATACAGACTGAACCAGTAAAGCACACATCTGCAGACAACAAAAATATCAAGTTATCTGGGAACACCTCCCCTGGCTCATAGTGAAGAACAACCCCAGTGCTGCAGGCTGTCTTACCCCCAGCTCACAGCTCTGGGCTCTTCAGACAGGTTCCTCCTGCTCTAAATGCTGCACAACTACCCCTCCATCCACAGGCATCATTTAACCAGGCTGCAACTTCTCAATTCAGTGCTAACTTGCACAGAACTTTTTGTATATTGTTCCAGGCTATCCTTTTAATTTTGATCTCAGTACACCAGGAGGGTGCCAGTGTCTCCCTTCCCCTTTTGTAAAGGCAAAGAGCAGGAAGCTGAAGAACAAGCAT
>NW_020955477.1:996305-1078320 GCF_003031625.1 Empidonax traillii
CATCCACAGGCATCATTTAACCAGGCTGCAACTTCTCAATTCAGTGCTAACTTGCACAGAACTTTTTGTATATTGTTCCAGGCTATCCTTTTAATTTTGATCTCAGTACACCAGGAGGGTGCCAGTGTCTCCCTTCCCCTTTTGTAAAGGCAAAGAGCAGGAAGCTGAAGAACAAGCATCCCTCTAGTGGAGTAGGCTTAGTTCTGATTTAGAAGCCAACCAACACCAGCACAAGAACTTTACCTGGGCACGTTTCAAAGCTTTCATGAATTTCTGCTTCATATTTCGGTTAAACTACTGCCCTTGCACACCTTTCCTGTGTGGCTAATTAGCTGGTATACAAGATAACCTGCCAGATTCCAAAAACTCTGTGTGATATCTCATCATCACATTGCTACAGCCCCTGATAAATATCTACTTTTTCCTAAGAGATCCTAAGTAATAATAATACTTGGCACTTACATCCTACTTTACGTCTTGAAAGCACTGTACAAACATGTACCTAATTAATCGTCCCAATTTCTCCATGAAAAAAAAATCTACAAGGAATTAGGATTATTAATAGACATTACTCTATTTGTTAAATCTTGATGGCCTACTTGGCCCTGAGCATGAAGAAAAATATATCTGACTCAAGAACTTCACAATCTAAATCATGAAGGATTTGTTGAAGAACTGCCAAAGGCACTTGTTGGTTATGCTGACAGCACATTTCAGCCCCCTCAAAAATTCAGATGAAATCAAAAACCAAAGTCAAGTTCCTGATTGAAATATCACACAATTTCCATACTAAAACAAAAAATTTAAACCCCAAACCTGAAAGTTTGAAGTCAAAGCAAGCACAGCAGGACCCCTGGGTGCTTTGTTTCATGTGACATAAGATCATTCAAAGAGCAGAGTAAATGCAATAATTTCTTAAAACAAAAAAAACAAATTTAAAAAAAAAAACCAACTAACAGAGAGGAAAAAAACCCACAGGTTGTTTAATTAAGGTCCTGAACAATCAGGTATTAAAATAACCAGAGATTTCTGACAGTTTCTTTTACAAATTTGATGATTTTTCTGCCAAGTCCTGATACAAAGAGTATGTTATTGGCACTAACACATGACCTTCTCGTGGGTTTGGATGAGAAACAAATAGTGCATCTCTCAGCAACTTCTAATGCAGTGTTGCTGCATCCACACTAAATTACACACCCCAGCCTCAGGAATCCACTTAAAAACAAGACAAACAGTTCTCCAACTTGCAGGCATCGGTCGAGACATTTACGAGTCAGACTCACAATCCACGTTTCGTTTGCTAAACCTTCTAAAATAAACAGGTTTGTGTTGCTCACAAAAGCAGCCTGAACTGTCAGACCTGCCCTCTGGAGGAGGACCAGAGGAAAAAGAACCAGATATCCTTCCTGGAAGAGCCAGTACGTCAGCCTCTGGTGGACTCTGGTGGGGAACAGGGCTGGATGAGAGATATCATTTACACGCAGATGAGATGCAGCGCTGCATAAAACCATGGAATCATCCCGTTCCTAGGGAGTCAAGGAATGACCTCTCTTCAGGCCATGCCCCTCCAGCTCTTCAGCTGAACATTTCAGAACAGATTCCCAGAGTTCAGAGCCCTGCAGAAACAAAATTAGGGGCTAAGTCCTAACAAAAAAATCCAGCTTTATTATTGTTTGTTATCTTCTCACTTCAGCTTATGTTTGAATCTTACATGACTTCAAGTGCAAACAAAACCAAAGACACAAAGTCATTTGAATGGCACATAGTTGTATGTGACAGACCCTTCCTGGGAGGATTCAGCATCCAGGAATGAGGTGGGATATCAGCTTATGAACTGCAGGTTGTGCTGCTCCAACACCAATCCCTGTCACCAGGACAGATGGATTCCAACATACCACTGCAAGCATCTAGTGAGAACATGGCCTTGGGAGGGTAAGAAAATAGAGAAAAGAAAATATTATGTGTAGCAAGGAGGTTAAATAAGACCACAGTAAACGGCAAAAGAATATATCTGGAGGTATCTAAAAGGTGTGCAGATGTGGCCCTTGGGGAGATGGTTCAGTGGTGGGGGTGGCAGTGTTATGTTAATGGCTGGACTTCATCTTAAAGGTCTTTTCCAACCTAAATTCTACAATTCTATGATTCTGTCTGTCATGGGGGGTGGAGGGGGAAAGCAAGCCTTCAAAAACAACTGCAAAATATGATGGAAACTTTCAAATGAGATACAGTGGCCTCCTAGAGCACGGAGACCTAAGACAGGCTGGCACGTTGTAGCTGAAAGCAGGATTTTCTAGCACTTGTCACAATTCCCCACTTCTTGCAAAAACCTACATATGCTTTTTCACCACGTTAAGAAAGCTAAGTAACATTGAAATACCTTACATTAGTATTCGAAAATTATTGACTGAGCTTTTAAAATTATCCTGCCACTTCTTACCAAACACAAACTGAAAACAAAGCAGAACCATCTAAAACAGCAACTGTCACCTTCCTTCATAGCACAAATTCCCTTATGTTAAAACAACTGATAGGTTCCCAAAGTAAAACAGCTCTTTTACACAGAAAGTAATTTGAGCTAACCATGGGCAACTAGTGGGAAGAAAATGGTAGTTGTTTAATAAATATTTCTTTTAGATGAATGGTTTCCTACTTCTTTCTATTTTGTAGCTTGGTTATGATGATTCACTACTAAAAATTTAATTTAAACGTTGCTACTGGATTAATTTAAAAGAGGCAACCCTGGAATTACTGGTGAAGAGAATTAATACAAAAGTTCAAGGGATACCAATTCTTTTGCAGTGTGTGAATCACCACACAAGCTGAGCTAAATGGAAAACACGACTTTGTTCTCAGTTAAACCAGCCTGGCCTCAAACATGGAATTTTGTTGAAAAAAACCTTCCACCTGTAACACCAAGTTCAACGGAGCTCTGAGATCCAGAAAGCTGATCCCATTGTGTTCTCGTGTGATCTGCAGAGGGGGGGGGTTGCTGGCACTATTTTAATGACTGAAACTAGGAAGCCGTGGAGGATTTCCCGTGGAAGCTGCCAAAGAGGAAAAAATTCCCATCTTCCCTTAGCCTGGGAAAGTGAATGTAGGTAGAAGACAGAGGCCTTCTCTCCACAGGAGAGATGTAGGAAGAAATAAACCCAGTGAACTGGCATGGTTTCAGGTTTATCACTTGCTCAGTGACCTCCCAAGGGACACGGCAGGTGGGTGGGTTGGCAGTTCCCTTTCTTGCTCCTGCAGTTCCATTTCCCACATTGCTTGGCTGCAGCTTCAAAATGCCAGTGCAACGTCTTGCCGACCCTAAGGAAGTTCAGTAGCTTAGCAGCTTTCAGCAGAAGGCAGACAATCTTCCCCTCCTGACCCACTGCCCTGGTTAAACCGGATCCTAAGATGGGTGCCATGGGTTTAACTCCACGGAAAGGGTAAAGCAAAAGGTTTTTGTTTTCAAAAAAGGGTACTAAACCCCACCCCTCTACTCCAGACTGCAGGGAAAGACAAGTGTTTTCCATCCTGTGGGGTTCACCAACCTCACAGTTCCAGCTCCAGGGAGATCTGGGTATATTCTACTACCACAGCAAGGCTGCAGCAGAGGATTCACATCCTCCTTGTTACACCAATCCCTTCTGCTCACTAAATCTTAACACAGCACTAAAAATCCAGTGTCTGGAATTCTTTAATCCAGGCCAACGCAACAGACCTTGATTTAGGAGTACAAAGCCTTCATAAGTCTCATACCCTGCCTGAAAACTGAGCTGGAAACCTCAGCCAGCACACACAAAGTCTGCACTGAAAATGAACATCTGGCAGCAAAGTGGGTCACAGACCTTCCTCCTTTTTAGTGACTCTCCTCTCCAACTCCACACTGTACAACAGTAACTGATACTTCAATATTAAAAATATTTTTCACTGTAGTTTTTAGCATCACTAACGACTCCTCTCTCCCAGCATGGTGCAGGGCAAATGACAAAAGGATGGAGAGGTCCAGGGCTTGAGAAGGGGAACAGCAGAGGTGGCATCACAAAGCCCTAGAGGTGTTCATGACCTTTGTAAGGTCACGTCCCCAGTGACACTCATCTCCACAGGAGTGGAGTCACATCAAAATCTGAACAAAGCCTGAACAACCACACCTGTGCAGGAGGATCTATTTCTCTGCAGACTCATGACATGACTCAGGCAGGTCCATACAGGAATGGCAACCAGACCTCCTGCTGGAAGCACCTTGGAACCTGCAGTCTCTCAGTCAAGGCCTGCTTCTCCTCTTTTTTACACAAAATAAAAAACAGAGAGAGAAAATCAGATTCTGCTTCTTAAAATTTAGTATGCAATACATCTACTTTGATATAGAGTCAGGTTTTTATTTCCCCAAACAATAATAGTTTAAAACATCCCAGCTATACCAACAAGATACATCAGCTCATACTGCTCATAACTTTCAGTTCTTCCTGACTCTGTTCTCTTGATGTTGTTTGTTCCTCCTAACTCATTATTTCAGATCCAAAATAATGTTGGAAACCCTCCTGCATGTAGCAAGCATCCTTTGCTGGATCTGCAAAGCACAAGACATTTTAAACCTTGTATTAATAACACCCAATTTTTCTAAACATTAAGCAACCCTCGTGTTCCGAAGAGAAGGCACATATTGATTAAGGAAGGAGGCAGATGAGTAAGCAAAGTCATCTGGGTCTAAAAGGCATTTCATTTGATTTCTCAAGTCCTACCATTTTCCTGCATATGGACATTCAGACCCAAGGCCAGCGTGCACATACAGCTATGGGAATCCAAAATGCAGGCTGGCACTGCAGCTTTACCCCAGAGCTGCAGTTCCGTGCAGAACACAGAAATTGTCTTTCCAAGGCAGTTCTGGGAAGGGAAGCAAAGGATATTTCTGTTGCTGCTATATTTGGAAGCACTATCACATTCAAAGAAATAACAAAGGACATGGCATCGCCATTCTCTGGTGCAGCAGTCAACCTCTCCTAAACATTTTCCAAGTATTAATATATGCCCTTGGGAGTATGGATACAGGCACATAAAAATATAACTCTTATGACACTAAGAAATAAACCAAAAAATGCTCCCAGCTTTTATTTAGTGCATAAGACACATTACTTGAGGGTATATATTGGAGAGGGAGCTAAGAAAATAGCTCATTCATTATTTAAATTGGGGAATGGACTCAGAGAGGTTTTATTAATGTTCAAAGAAGTAAAAAGCCAAAATCTCCTTATGCAGAGTATATCTGTCTAAATCCTGTTTACAGCACAGACATTTGACAACATTATTGAAGTTCTAAATTATTTATATAGTGTAGCAGTACTTTGGGTAATTTTTTTTCTGCTTTTTTTTCCCCCTTTATGTATTAAAAACAATCATGAAAATATCCTTCCAAGGTCACTTTACCCAATTCCTCATATAAGATAAAATGACAAGTCCATAAATCATTATAACAGTGAAGTATTGTGAAGTATATCTAGAGTTCAGTACCACAACCTGCAGTGAATCATCTTCAATCAATTAACAGATTACCTTAATTCAACAAAATCCAATACCTGCATTTTCCTGATTAATACCTTTCATACACCTAGAGTTCTGGTAATTACATATGGAAATTAAAGATGGGTTTTACACTCGTGGATACAGGATGCAAGGGCCTGGGAGACTGGCAGGAACCTCCCTTAAATAGATAACTGTGACAGCCAGAGCCGTGCAGGTTATTTACAAAATTCCAGTTCCCAACACGCCTGGATTTGCTGTGTTCTGAATGCTGTCAGTTTATAAGTCTTGGTATCAGGATTTCTAAAATATGCACAGTGGCACATCAACGGCATGAGTGTCTCTGGGATAGGGCATTCCAGTGCAGGAAGTCCTTCCACCTCTGCCAGCCTGCCCAGAAGGATTTGTTTGGACGCAGGTACTTCTGAAAACCCTCAGATTCAACCCAAAGGGCAGCTGCCTCCACGAACTCAGGACAGATGATGGGTTCTGAAAAATAAACTGACCCCTCGCACACATCTTGGGATGGGAAAGAGCTGGGGCCTCCAGGTGGACTGGCTGCTCCAGAGCGCTTTCGAGCCAGTTCTACACCAAACCCTGCTAACAGCTCAGGATGGAGCTGAACTCTGCCCAGGAAAGGAAACAACAGCTGCTAATTCCCCAAGGAAATGCTGATTAGCCCAGTCTGGAGACAGCACAACAGGAGCTTGAGGCATCACAAGTGTTTTTTAGGGCGGGAAAGCCAGAAGCAAGATGAACACAGGGAGGTGGACACTCCAGGGAGGAGGGCAGCCCTCGGGGGTGCCCGTGCCAGAGGATGGAGGCAGCAGGCACAGGTGAGCCTGTCTTGACCCTGCACTAACAGAGCCCTCACTTCTGCTCTTCTAAAACTGATGACAGGGTTTCCTTCTGCGGACTGTGATTAAATCCCACTACATCGACATCCAGGAAAACATCAACAGCATCAAGATAACAATCCAGCAGACTAGAAATGATAGTTCTGCCTGATACTGGGCAACGCTGGGCAGGAGTCAGGAGCCAGGATCCCGGGAAAAGATTGCTATGATGGCAGGGCTACGTGAAAATGCTGGGGCCGGTTTTAAACTTGATTGTCCAACCAGTAATTTTGCTTTGGCAGTTTAGGGATGAGAACAGCTGCAGCGTGCAGAGATTCACGGCAGGTAACCCGAGAAAATGGGCAACAATCAAACACTTATCCTGAGCTGGTTCGTGCTGCCAGTATTCAAGATACCCTCTCTCACACAGGTTTCCTTAAGTGCACCCAATAGAGCAATCACCAGAGGCGGGGTGGGCATATTTTTAGTTATCTGGGAGTTGCAGCCATACATTTAACTGGTGAAAGCATAGTTATTTTAAACTATACATCAAAACACACAAGAATTACACTCGATGATCCACAAGGATCATCGAGTCCAACGCCTTGCCCTGCACAGGGCCATCCCCAAGAGTCACACCATGTGCCTGAGAGCATCATCTCAGCCTTGGTGCTGTGCCCACTGCCCTGGGGAGCCTGTTCAGTGCCCAACCATCCTCTGGGGGGTAGAACCTTGTTCTAATATCCAGCCTAACCCTGCCCTGACACAGCTTGAGCCAATTGCCTCAGATCCTCTCGCTGCTCAGCACAGAACTGCTACACAATGAACACACACACGGCTAAACAGCCCTGGGAAAACTCCAGCCAGAGCACTTCAGGTATTTTACTGCAAAACCCCTTCGGTGCCACTGAGATTGAGAACAGAGGCCAACTTCAAGATAACAACAATACACACAACAGGAGCTCCAGCTTACCATAAAAAACCAAACTCGAGATTCAGACAACAAATTTCAGTTTACCTCTGAAGTTAATGAGAAGGACAAAACCAAGGTTAGAGTGTACTACAGAAACTATTTTCTTCACTCTCATGCATGCAAATATTTTTCTTGGGCAAATAACAAACTGACTTCCAAGTAAACACAGACTACCAAAATAAACAGAATTTTTCTAATGGATTAGACTTTCAGATTTTGTACACTTTCCTACCTCAACAAAATTCACGTTAACAAGGCAATATACCATCAAAATAGCTATACAATATTAATAACATGAAAATAAGAAGGAAATTTAACCTTCTAAAGTCTTAGAATTATCTAATCGGTAACTAAAATTCTATTATCGTGTTTTAATTAAGATACTGTACACCCATTTTTCTTGAATGCTCACTATCATAATTACTGCATGGGTGGGTGAACCCTGGAATTACTTTTAATAGAACTCAGCATGTGTATTAGTTCACCACAGGCTATAGAATATTAATAAAAAAGCCACCTTCCATCAGCAGGAAAAGCAGAGATAGAAGCTGCCGTGACAAAAAAAGGCAACTGTGAAGACAGAGTTTTAACAGAACTTAAATCTAATTGTTTCTACCAAGCCCCTTGGGAACATCACTATCACCAACCTTCTCTAATTTACCTACCAAAATGTCTAAACTTGGCTTTTGCAAATACTACTCGTATGAGAGGCTCAAGGCCTTCTGAGCCACTCCTCATGCTTTGAAATACATCATGTTTTCAATTTCTGAGGAGCTTTACCTACTTACAAGCCAAGACAACTGCATGCCAGTTGGTGCTGCTGGTAAAATATGATATCAGCTTCCTTAACACCTGCAAAGTGAGGGCGACAGGATCTTACAGGAATACTTTATGCCTTTAAGTCTTCTGTTGAAAGAGATGCCAAGAGGAGTAGGTGATTAAACAGCCATTAGTCACATTATTACTGTTTTCAAGGCAAGCTGGCAAGAATTATAACACCAAACCTCTCAGCAGTATACGTAACAGACTGCTAGCATTATCTACGTACAGATAGAGCTGTAAGTCAGTTATATATCAGGTAGTGTATATATTTATACACCTGTGGAAGAACAAAGATGTAAACTGTGCGAGTGAAGGTCTCCCATCTCGGCCCCCAGACAAGGAATTCTGCTGGTTTCACAGGCTCAGGAGCAGCAGATGTGACCTGAGCTGGCTGGTCAGGGGGAGCAGGGAAAAAACAAAGCAAGTGCAAGGCTGTCTTTCCTTCCTGCATTCCCTCTGGCTTTCAGAGGGACACTCCTCTCTGATAGGAAAGATGATGTTTCTTAGAAGACTGTCAGGAACGTGGAGTGTAAGATAGGCAGGCAGGCTCACAGATCTGGCAGAATAAGCCATCAGAGGTTTCAGTCGTTGACATCTGCATTGTTGTGCCCCCTCTCCTGCTCTTGCTTATGTCAACCCGCTCAGCGTGTGCTGAGCTGTGACTGCAGCGCCTTGCTGGATGTGTCAGACCTTCCCTGCTTACTGCTGCTCTCCAAAAGCACATCTTACTCCCTGGCTCTGTCTAACAACAGATTAAAGACTTATCTATCACACTTTTAGTGTCCTTTAGAAGTTCTTTAGGGAGCTTGGGTATTTAACTCTCTGAATCCCAGGTCTAAAAATTATGAAGTACAGTTTTTATGCCCACATTAAAGACAAAGAAATGTCTGTATTTAAAAACTTAGTTGCTAAAACATTAGAAGGCTTAAAGAATATGAAACAACACTGACTTTTCACATTGCAATTGCAAAACATCTCATACGGGACACAGGAACTCTGTAATATGTTCAGTGTCTCCAGTCCAGAGGAGGCCCTCGAGATTATCAGAGGGATTGAGCAACTTTCCTAGGAGGAAAGGCTGAGAGAACTGGGATTGTTCAGCCTGGAAAAGAGAAGGCTTGGGGGTGACATAACTGGGGCTTTCCAGTAGCTAAAGAGAACTTTCACATGGAAGATGGAGAGAGATCGTTTACAAGGGCATAGAGTGACAGGACAAAAGGGACTGGCTTTGCAGAGGGCAGGATTATATTGGATAACAGAATTGAACTTGTCCCTGTGAGGGTGGGGAGGCCCTGGCACAGGTTGCCCAGAGAAGCTGTGGCTGCCCCATCCCTGGAAGTGTTCAAGGCCAGGTTGGACGGGGCTTGGAGCAACCTGGGATAGTGTGAGGTGTTCATGCACACGGCACAGGGGTGGGCAAAGATGGGCTTTAAGGTCCCTTCCAACCCAGTCATGACTATATGATTTATTCTATTTACTGGGTCACAAACATTTCTGAGGCAGTTAAGCTGAAAATGAGTCAGCATCTTCAGCAAAAATTACGGTTGTATGGATATGACCAATTACTTGGGAAGAATAACTTTTGGGCCACAATATTCAATGACAATCCTGAAACCCTGCACCATCTCACTTCATTTAGCTGATTGTAAGTGCATTTGTTGTTTTCAAACTTCAGAGAACATAACATTCTCCTGCAAAAGTTCTGTGAAGACACAGACAACCAGCAAGAAGGATGCTCCAGAATACTTCAGACAAGGATATTTGAGGAAAAGCCCAAAGATGCATTTTTCCAACTGTACCAAATGTTTCTGCCAAGAAGCTTGCTCTAAGACAGCGGAATTCTCCTCTTAAGAGAGCAGCATAAAGGGCTGTTTCCCTAAAACATGCTGTTGTCTAAACAAGCATAATTATTATGAGCCCTTTTCACTGATTCTCTCTCCTCCACTCCCTGTCCCAATCTGTCAGCCAGATAAGGATCAGCTTTACTTGTTTATCCAGTATTCTTTCTTTTGCAGCTGAATAGAAGATAAAGCAAAAATACCATTACAATTCCTAGATTGGAAACAGATCTGCAAACTCATCTTCTGATTCTTCCACATTTTGAATTGCAGAATCACTAATCAGTTGCTTGCTTTCAAATGCTCTTGCCTAAAAGAAGACTAAAAAAGGGGGAAGAGAAGGGGAAGGAGTGCTCTACTTCTTCTCTTCTGGCAGTGCAGCAATTCTGTAAGATATTAATTTAGCACAAGACAGCACGAGTAGCCATTTGGTTCATTACCTGTCCGTGGTCAGTGGATGGAATCACTGGTGGATTCACAGCGCTCGGTGTGTCCCTCAGAATTCTGCCCTGGTTGCACTGTCTACACTCGCTATTGCCTCACCTCCCATAACTCAGCGTGCAAAAAACACTCCAGTTCTGGGCTGCACTGACCTCCTGGAGCCAGGAGAAGACCTGGCTGACTGGGAGGAGGTGCTCCCACTCCAGCCAAAAGGTTCAGTTTGAAACACTCCATTTGTGCTGAACTTTCATGCTCAGCTTAGGTTGGATTTTTCCCCAAGTCTGAAAGGTCAACTTTGACACGAGTCTGCAGGAAATGTTTGCATGTTTGACACAGAAATACTTCTAAATGCAATAATAAGAAGTTCAAAAGCACCAAACCAAGATGAACTATCTAGTCTGGTTTTAACAAAACATTTATTTACTTAAAGCCACTTTTTTCCCCTCTTCCTTCTTTACCTGAAGGACATGTCAATATTGTTTATGGAAAACCAAAACAAGTTTTTCTGGACCTTTTTTTTTTTTTTTTTTTTGCAAAAACCTATTCAGAGTACAATCAGGTAGTGATACCAGTCAAGCATTTACATGTGTAAGTAAAGCCAGTTCCAGGGAAAAGCTGATTGCCAGATAAACAGAAGCATTAGAACTGAACTAAGCTAAACTCAACTCAGCTTTCGTGGGGGAGCGTGGGGAGGCCCTGGCACAGGTTGCCCAGAGAAACTGTGGCTGCCCCATCCCTGGAAGTGTTCAAGGTCAGGTTGGACGGGATTTGGAGCGACCTGGGATAGTGGAAGGTGACTCTGCCCAGGGCAGGGGGTGGAACTGGATGGTCTCTGGGGTTCCTTCCAGCCCAAACCATTATAAGACTCTATGTCTTTACAGTTCTATAATAAGTAGCTAATAAGATGAAAGTTATTAATGAAAGCCTTTAAGTCAAGAATAATTTTCCATAGGAACTGCAAACCTAGTTGAGAATTACATAAAGCAGAAATAAGTCCCTAAGTCTCCCTATTCCTCACTTTCCCAGTAGAGACCACATTTTTTGCTATTTCTTGTGACTTCTGCAACACCAGTCCCCACCTAATTTCTCCTATACCCCAGTACAAGAGCCTTGCAGTCTTAGGTACTGTTTTGTTAAATGCAGATTAGTTTACACGTGGGTAATTTATCATTTAATTACTCAGTAATAATTGGAAAAAGATCAAATGATTTCTCCCCTTATAGATCAGATAATTAATGGTTATTTCTATGGCAATTTGTCAAGGCACAGCTGGAAGAATTAGACAACTATTCAGCTAAAGTGCACATAATCATTTTAGCATTACCATAATCTGAGCGATACAACTCTTTTTTCAATTACACACAGCTCTGAGAGCCCTTCTCCCTCCTCCAGCTACAAGGACCACACTGAGCACACGCCTTTTTAATCTGTCCCAGCAGACACCTGGAGATGCAGTTTACCAAGAGAGGAATTAAGTCAAACTAATCCTGTAACAGTGATATGTCACTACATTTGGAAATGTTGAAAAAAATTGCTGAAGACAAATGTATTCAAACAGCAAAATGCTCCCTTCAGCTTAAAAAAAAAAAAAAAAAGAAAAGAAAAAAGGGAAAAAGAAAAAGCCAATACCAGAATCACAAAAGCTACAAACACAAACAATGCATGAGTCCAAGGTAGCCACACAGCCCCAGTAAAACTTTTCACTCTTACAGACACCCAGATCAATAGGTGTCATTTGATCTTCAAAATGAGTATCCCATTTTAAAAAAGGGAAGAATTACGATAATGCAATTTTTTTTCTGGGCTGAAAGCACTTCATACTGGCACAATGTTAATACAAATCTGGCATTAATATCTTAAATACTTGTATGCTCCTACACCAGTGTCTTTTTATAATATTATTAATTAGGAATACAATAGGCCACTTGTACTTCTGAAGTGTGTAAAAAAAAATAACTGTGCAGCAAAACATACCAAATAAAAACCAAACCTCCTCACACATTGTGCAATCCCTTAGGCCCCTCATGAGTGAAGGCATTTTATCAAATACACTGCTTTTCCACGCACACTACATAAGAAACTTATACAGAAGTTTATAAATTTTAAGTTTTTTATGTATATAAAACTCAGCATCGGCTAGTCAGACAAATTTCAAAGAAACTGGATGAGAGAAGACCAACATTGGGTTGTACAAGTAATTCATCTTGTAAAAAAAAAAACCAAGATCATCATAAGAATAATTTTTCTTCCTTCCTTGAACCCCAGCTCTATAAATTGTCATTCAGAGTGGAGCGTGGCCCATTGAAAGAAACAAGACTGAGGGAAAAATCTGTTTAACAGATGTGTGTTCACTCTAGAATAACACAAGAGCTGGAAAAGAAAAAGCAAAACTATTAACTATAACTTGAAATAGCACTAACTTTGGTCCTGTCTGACTGGAAAATAGCAGCACCAATAATAGCTGCCACTGCAGTTGAGGCAGAGGAAGAAGATGGGCCTCGTGAAAGCTTGATGTGATCTTGAAAGCGTGCTAAGCTTTAAAATAATTTTTGCAGGAAACAATCATCAAAATGCAGAAGAGCTGGAAGAAACTCCACCAGTTTTACTGAGCACCCTGTTCTGAACTAGTTCAGCAAGGCAGGCAAACTGAAGGCAAAGTTTTAGGTTAAGATCAAAGAGCAGTTGAGGGGACAGGCAGCTCTCACATAGCGGTGTTGACTGAAGGTCATCAGGACACGAGACTGCCCTGTCAGAGCACTGGCAAACTGCAGCAATCAACACCAAAAATCAAAGAGATTATGCCACTGCTAAATTCTGGAGGTGCAAAGAGCTGGAAGGGAGTAACACTTTGCATGAAGACAACTGCTTAATGTGGCCATACTTTCATGAACAGCTCAATCAAAGCAAAGGTTTGTCTTTACCCCTTTTCAACTTTCATGATCCCTACTTTTCCCTCACCAGCTCCAGGCCACACATTCCTGCCTCTCCCCTCCCACAGGTGTCTCAGGTCCAGCTATAACTTAATTCAACTCACTGGTGCAGTGGCTTTTTCCATTTTTTTGGTAAATCCCAGACCGCTAGAGGCTGGACAGGAACTTCTGGAGGTCATCTGACCAACCCCCCTGCTCAGGCAGGGCCAGCTGCCCAGGATATCTCCACATGGCTTTTGAAAAATCCCTAAGGATGGAGATTACACAGTCTCCATGGGCAACCAAGCACTGGCCACACTCACAATGAAAAAAGATTTCCTTATGTGTTCATTTCTGATGCCAAACAGTCCCCCACAAACAGGATCAGAAGGGAAGTGGGACCTTCCTCCCTCAGCAGCAGAGAGCTACTAAACTGCCTCATGTCACCTGGAAAATAAAGCCTGGAAACGGATCAGATGAGAAGGGAAAATATCCCTTATATGGCATCAAAATCTCTTAAAATATATGTAAAATACTAACTAAATCAGTTTGAGAAGGAGGAACCCAAACTGGACAGAGTGCAAAGACAAAAAACAGTAAATTGCACTGTGAAATGGATAGCTGAAGTTACAAGAGGAGACTGACTTATTTAGCTTGATAAATCAAAGACTACAGGAGACATGAATGCTTACAGTATTATTTAGATTAAATTATAAAAGAAAAACAAAAATTATGTAAAAAATAATAGGTATCTCTCATGATTAAACCTGAAATCTGAAAGATTAGTGAATAATGGGCATGAAAGGTTTTTACAAATCAATTTGATTAAAAATTAAAAACACAAACCCTCTACTAGAAAGAAATTAATTGCTCGGATGCAACGTGAAAATATCAAAGCCTGTGGCCTGTCCTGATACTGGAACCCAACATGAGCACCTCTGCTGCATTCCTGAACTCACTGCACACTCTGCTAATAAAACAAGTGCCAGGCTGTATAAAATTACAAATTGAACACGAGCTAACTCACGGATCTTTGCAGCAGACACTTTCCAGGGACTGCTAAAATTTGCAGAATGTATTGCAAAAGTTCCTACTATCTCTAAGACAAAGATCTGAACTACCTGTTCATGACCTCAACAGTTAAGGGAAGTTTGCCCCCCTCTCTTTCTGCTTTTTCCTTTGGTTGATTTCCTTTCTCTCCCTGCACTTTTTCTCACCATAACAGAGCATTTGGAATGTGATTATCATTCCACAGGGAAGGCTGCAGTCCTGAATGCCTGGAAACCTTAAGTGAAACATTCAGGGAGATCCACTGCTCTTCCCCTCCTTGCTGAACACGTCTCTGTGCACTCTGGGCAGGTGAGATCAGATGCCCCTTCCACAAAACTCAGCATCCAATTACCAAGAAGAACAGGGATTGGAGCCCAGGCTTCCCTCCAAAATATTCATCTCTCGAGATAGCAGCAGCTGCAGGAAAAGCAGCGAGGGAAAATGTGGAGCTCTGAAGCACTTTCTTTTCAAAGAGTTGGATTTTCTTTTGGGTTGTGAACTCCCTTTTGTAAATGGGTGTATTCTGCAGTAGAACTGCAGACCTGGTGTGCTATAAAACATATTAAATTCTTTGGTGAGCAGAGATACACAAATACAAAACTCTTCCATCAGCAAGGTAGGTCTGTGTATTGTTGGCATTTTTGGTTGAAGCCATAAGGTTTGGGGGAGAGGAGCAGGAATGTAGAAACAGTGAACATTCACCAACATCATGTCCAAAAAAACCTTAGCTGGGAGACATGGAAATAATTCCATAGCATCTCCTAAAATTTTCTAATTAAAAAAGTATTTACACCGGTAACACTGAACTCAAGTTCATTTTATATACTATCACTGAACACAAAGAAATTTATTCTTTTTGTAAGTCAAGCCTTCAGCAACTGCTGAGCAATAGTGGAGAGCTCACTCTCACAAGTGTATACCCAACTAATTCTCTGGAAGACATCTAAGCAATACATGATACACAGTGATGAGATTATTTTTCCAAGAGCTGGGTTTCACCTCCTTGTTTCATAATTCATATGAAATATGAAGTCCTGACTCACAAGAACTTCAAGAAAAACCTGACCCCATCCTTTTGGCAACACCCTGAGGGAAGTCAGGTTCAACACACACTATGTGGATCTGCCTGCTGAAACACAACTAGAAATCCTCTTGGAAGGTAAAAGTGGCTCTATCGCAGAATTGATGATGTGATAATCTGATCAACACCAAATTTTCATCTCAGACACCTCCTCCTCCTCCTCCTCCCAAAGCTAAAAATAATAATGATCACACATCATTCAAGTGAAACTTTTCTCAAACTGTGGTAGCTTGACGAGAAACGAGCATTTCCCATTCCCCAAAGAACAGCTGGATGCCTCATTCCCAGGCACTGGAAACATGCCTTCACAGAAATGTTAAATAGTTCTTTGGATCCATTTAAATTCCTGAGGGATTGTTCCTGTATCATTTTTGGTAAGCTGTAAAAGCTTCTCTGTCTGTCC
Organism: Empidonax traillii; assembly: GCF_003031625.1. Classification (NCBI taxonomy): domain Eukaryota; kingdom Metazoa; phylum Chordata; class Aves; order Passeriformes; family Tyrannidae; genus Empidonax; species Empidonax traillii. The sequence continues at coordinate 1,012,161 of NW_020955477.1, forward strand.
ATGCCTGAACTTGCTGGAAGTGTCCCAGAATGGACACACACTCACCTCTGCACTAAAACCTCCACTTCCAGTAATCTTCTTCAAAACCTTAGTCAGGAGTGGCTAATTCTGAGGGACTCAACACTGAACAGCACAAACCATCATTTTTCTGAATCTGAAGCAAAACTATCACCTGGGAACGCCATCTGTGGAGCCAGTTAGCTGACAAATTTCTTTTCCATTATAATAACCCATCGTTAAACCAGAGATGGAATATTTAATAGAGTACTTTGTATCCAAAACGCAGAACTAACCAGATGCCCCCTCATCCTGCTGAAGTTAAATACCCATTTTTCTCCTTACTAAATCATAGCAACAAACTTGAAGATTGTCAAAGGTTCGCCTTTTTCAAACTAACTGAAAGAATCAGAGGCTGAATCTTAATAAGATATTTGCTCCTTTATTTCCACTTGCAGGATAACTTCTATTTAACTCAAAATAAAGCTGTTCTTGCAGGTACCTTAAGGGTTTCATCCACACAGTACTTGCAAAGCAAAAAAAAAAAGATGAACATCCCTCATTTTCTGTTCTTCCAAAAGAGAACTGCAGTTCAGGAATTTCAGGGAGAGCGCTTCCCTTTAAAGGATTTTGTGACTCCTATTTCTAGACACCAAAAGATTTCTTAGTTTCATTTCACAAGTCTGAGAACTCAGGAAGATTACCAAGTTCATTAAGCTCACACACTTCCCATGTATTAATTAGGTTTTCCGCTTGGTTTGAGGATTTAAAGCACGAGCACGTTCCACAGCAAAAACACAGTGTCAAATTAGTATGTTTAAGACTTGCAGTCAGTACCAATTACACTATAGGAGAATTAACAACATCTTTATTAATATCTTAATGTAATCTGATGCATTAATGCAGTTTGATGGAAAACTATCAAAGGCCTGAACTGAACTCGTGTAGTTTTCAAATCCAGCCTCAAGCTCACTTTGGAATTTGAATAAAGATCTTGCAGGAGGCTTCCTGGACTGATTAGTAATAATTTCTTATTTTATGGTCGAGTTCAGGGGGATCTTTGGTTCCCAGAATGACACCATAACTGAGGTCAGGAGGGCACTCTGGAGATGAGCTCACGGCAGGGCCATACAGAGCGGGATGCTCAGCACCATTTCCACTCACGTGCTGCAGATGGGACAGTCCACGGGAACTCTGCAGCCTCTGCGGGCAAACTGCCCCAGTGCTTGACCACCTCAACATCAAAAGGGTTGGTCCAAAGCTCCCCAGTCTGTCTAACTCAGTTCAATATGCCTTTTTCAAAAATTTCTGTACAACTTGTTTCAGATCCTATAGCTGATTTTCAACGCAAAAAGATAAATTTGGGTGAAGTTTCTCCTACTGTACCTGTGAAATTAGAGTATTTTGGGCTCACATTGATATATCTTAAATATGTATTCAGACTCAGACTCATGGTATTTAGCATCAGTGATAGCCTAGAAACTTCCATAACTTGGAGACACCAGTTAATCAGCAAGATTTCACATTGTAATCATGAGCACTGTCAGAGCCCATACTTCAATGTGCCCAACAACCAAACAAAGATTTGAAAATGCCTACTGACCTTTTGAGCTGCCATTTTCCCCTCCTCCCTGTTAAAAACCTTGTATTTTACACTTTCACAGAGCAAATGAAGCAAAGAATACATGAACTTTCATACACCAACTAAACCCAGTATCCACCCCTGGGAATGCCATCTCCATCTAAACCCCAGTCAGTTCAAATGGCCACTCAAAGTGCTTAAACATTTTCTGCCCTTCTCCCAGATGAGAGCATTGGAGATCAAGCCAAAGGTTTCTGAGAGCTTATTTATGAATCATCTTTAAAAAATTCATCGCCTCACGATTCTGCTGTACCTGGTACCACCCTCTGGATCAAACACAAGTCCTCCTTCAGCTTCTGAACTGCCAAAATGAAAGCTCTTGGTTCATTATTAAATGTTCTTATAAGTTTCCCTTGGGGACATCAAGTTTTGCACAGCTCACATAGAATATTTGGATAGTCACTAAAAAGCATAAGGAATTGGACATGTAGCTCTAATTTTCATGAACATCCAAATGATAACTTGGTGAATACAGTTCCAATGCAGTAACTAATAAAGAAGTTGAAAGCCTAATTTGTAATCTGCTTTCACGGCATATTAAAAAAGTCAATCTGTCAAACAGAACCCTTTTTCTTATAAATCATACTTTCAAATATTCCGAATATTTTGTATAGCAGTGCAAACATTCCCTGGTAACACTGCATTCCTGCAGCAAGCTAAGTGTTCCATCAATAAAAATCACAGAATTTTATCTCAAATTTCATTACACTTAAATGCCTCAACATATTGAATTTGTCTACAGAAATATTCTTCCAGTCTTCGCTCCTTGCATTCAACTAGAAGCACTGTCCTTCAAGCGCTGCCTTTCCTGCAATAAAAAGAGATTTTATATCTCCCTTCCTTTGTTTCCTTGCCATACATCAGGATGGGAGACAACAGGTACAGCGCTGTAATTTGATTTCCATTTGATTCACAGCATACTTAGGTCGGACGTTGAAAGCTCCAAAGTATGGACACATTAGAAAGCTGATAATCTTATTTTTAAATCTCTCCTGTTAGCTATGGACTTTTCCCTAGACATCCTGCAGTCAACATTAAAAATAAATGTATTTGGATTACAAAGGCACCAATCCTGGCTCTGTCAAACCCCTCAGTGTGAGTCCTTTCTCCTGGCAGGTGAATGACTTCAGCCTTTCCTAAGCAAATGAAGCAAGAGCCCTGCAAAATCCCCCTGGGTGTTGATTTGTGCAGAGAGCAGTTCAGCCTCTCCATTTTGTTTGCTCACATGTCCTGGAAAGAGATCTATATTATATCTCAATAACAACCAGGATTGGTGAGTCTGTCTGGAGAGAACTGCTTTTATTATACAGCCACATGCTAAGGAAGGCAAAAAGTATTGGATCCCAGCTGCAATTAAGAATGCTTTGGGCAAATATCATCATGATAATACTATTTAAAAAAAATAATAAAAAAAAAAAGAGAGAACACCCAAACCCCAACCACCCCTGACAGAGTAAAGGAGGACAGCCACATAGAAGGCAGGATGATTGATTTTATCTGTAAGCAGTAAATTAAAGAGCTTAAAATCAATATTACTTTTATGCAACTGTGTTGCAAAGCTTCCATATGGCCACACACCAACACACACCAGCTACTGACTCACAGAATATCCAATACTTGATACTGGCGTTTGGATCATAATATTTTTTATTGATTACATGTTACCCTGCAGGAATTGATCTCACCAGCTAAAGGGAGAGACACAGAAATGTACAAACCACATTTCGACTTCAAGAACAAGATAAAGCAACTTTTCTTATAATAGCAAATTAGTGGCTTGTGGCTGTTTCATTAAAAGGTTTTAATTAAGTCTGGATTTAAATACAGACTTAAGCATAAACCTTATGTTTACGTGCTGTTATAAAATTACAAATGAAGAAAGGTAAGACATGAGGACATGGAAGGAGTTTCCCATTCTGCATTCTCTCCTCCCCAGCAGGCATCAGGCACTACATGAAGGAGAAGAGGAAATGAAGCAAAGAATGTAATAAAAATTGCAAAGTCCTGTGGCAATTCTCCTGGTTCTGCCATCTAAAATTTATTTCATCAACTCCTTCAGCATTCTGTGTTAAATGTAAAGGAAATTCCAAACAGCTATGACCGTTCAGACTCGAAAAAAGCACAACAAAACAACCGAGGAGTGCTCAAGGTACCAGCCTGAGCCCGTGTACATCCAGTAGAGGAACACAGTCAACAGTGACCGTCTCTCCTTGCCTCGAGGCTTTCCAGCCTAATATCTCACTTCTTTTGCAAGTTTACTGGGAAATAAGACCCCTGTGTGACGATTATTCCCTGCAGAGAGTTGCTGAAACAGAGCACTGTATGAGAGGCTCAGTTACACAGTAACCACAGTTATGTTTGTTTTGCACACATTGATTACTTCACAAACTGATGAACTCGGACTGCTGAGAAGCCCCGCCACTGATGCCACACAGGATGATACAACAAAGCCTGAAATACTACATATTCTTCATTCTTACTGCACAGAAAGCCAAAGAACAGATGCAAAACTAAATAAAATGTGAAATGCTGTAGGAAGTGATCATATTGTTAAATCACTGCCAACATCACTAACATCACACATACACGGGAAAGTGCACTCCCATGAGCAAAGACACTCAGAAAACGGGTGAGGAAACAACATCCAATTATTTAAATAACCTTCATACTTGAGGGGGTTTTGGGGTGGGGTTTTCCCCCCTTTGTCTTTGGGTAAAAAAAAACAAACTCATATTTTGAAGCAGCCGAAAATTGCACTCAAGTTTGTCATTCTGAGCAGACAGAGAAGGAGATTAACTAAGAAACAGGTGAAGGATCTTCTCTATGCTTCCATTTTAAAGAGATCCTACCCTTTCTGTAAGCACATTGGTGTTTTCTTTCCTATTTAAAGAATGCAATTGACCATAGAACATCAGCAATCTCATACAGCAATAAAAAAACATCCTGGGGAAAAAGCAAGCTGTTTGCAAACACACTACAGTTCCCACAGAGGGCTAGAATATGGTCAGTATTTCACAGAAGTAAGATCAAGCATATTCTAAGCTATATTTGGATATATTTTATATATATAAATATATATAATGATACATAAAGTGTATATAAGTAGTGACAGGGCAAGAGGGAATGGCTTCCCACTGACAGGTTTAGATCAGGTGTTGGGAAGAAATTCCTCCCTCTGAGGGTGGTGAGAGCCTGGCACCGCCTGCCCAGTCAAAAGCAGTGCCTGATCAGTAAATTTTAAAAGCATTAAGAACAGGAATTTTGTATTTTAAATACCATTCCAGCCATGTAGTATGACTGGAATATTTGTTGGAGAAAAGTTAACAGCGCTGTGGCTCTTCCACTTGGCTCTTGGTGTTCCAAAAATTATGGGGTCCTCAACATCCCTTCTGTACTGCACAGTACTGTTTAAGGTCTCTATTTCAAATTTGCCCCAGTAGGAGCATCTACAGTTAAAAAGTGACCAAGGGATTAAGTACAGAGGTTAGCTTTGGACAAGGGGTTGGCAAAAATATGGGATGAACAGAATATATTATTCAAATAAAAAAAAACTAAAAACATACTCCCCTCCCCCAAATAATTATTAAAAAAATAATTGTTAAAAAAAACCTATTAAGTACTATCTATATATTAAGTATACAGCACTGATTCCTGATGATATGTGAATCTTATTAATTATTAATGCATCTTGAACAAAGATTTCAAAAGTTTAAGAAAAGAAAACATTATTTGGCAATGTTTTGTGGTCTAGGACACTAAAACTACTTTCCTGGGGATAGTAGGTAGAGACAGTAAAACCAAATCAGTTTTATCCCTAATGTGCATACAAACTTGAAAATGGGTTTAACTGGGAAATATTTTTCTGAAGATCTATCAATGGTAGATCATGACAAAGTTAACAGATGACTGCAAAAAAATACATATACACATTATGATGAATTCCTATATCTGTCTCCAACCTAAACAATCATTTCATATCCTGAAAATAAAACACTGGCGCCTTATCTTGTTAAATGCAAAAAAGCTGTTGTATTCACCATATTTCTTCCAGCAAAGCCTGTCACATTTCATTAAACAATATAATACTGTGATGTGCTCAGTAATAAAAAAGCAATAAAATTTCATAGCTTAATTTCTTCTGGGGAAGACACTGCTGATTTATGTAGCCTTTCCTACAAAAAGTGACACCTCATGGAGCACACAATTGATGTACATCAGGATGGTCAAACTGTTTGGGTTTAAGAACAGCTTATCTGTGTAAGGCTCTGTCTTAAAGCCAACAGTTTGCTTAAGACCAAGAGTTGCAGAAAGTTAAAAAGTGAATTTTTTTGTGCAGATAAACTGTATCGTGTATCTTAGACATAAATCCTGACACTCGAAGGTTTGTTGTGGCACTTGGTTGGTGGTGGAAGCTTTTGTTATTGCCAATAATGCTCCATTTAACAACTTAATAGACATGAACAACTTGAATACGCAAATATGTTTTGCCTTTTATTTACATACAGCCAAAATATAAATGCACCAGATCCACAATAATCCCTACTGATCAACAACACCTGAATTACTTGTGTCTTTCATACTTCTCTGCACAATAATTAGCATGTTATTACCATTTTTGAAAAGCAGTCTTGAAGTACTGGATTCCTAAGCTATAATCCAAAACATGGAGCTAAGTCTGACACAATCTTCCTTAAGAAAATCCATTACAAAAGCTCAAAGCGGACTTAAAATGTTAAATTAAAAACAAGAGGAGTCATTTCAGACAGCAAACATCCTACTGGATTTCCTTACATCACAAACATTTCTTCTTTGTTGAATAAAAATTATCGTAAAATGGGAAAACCTGATGCAAAAGTGGGAAGAGGAGGAGGACAGACAACACTCTCCAGGTGTTTCCAAAGGTTGGAGATCTCTGGTCTCGCCCACGCCTTTTCCTAATGATCTGGGAAAGTGGGAAACCGCTGGGAGTGTGAATTTACACTGAGGGTTTCATTCTGCTTTTTTAAGTGGCAAACAATAGATGATGGAGCCTTAGTGTGCAACTTCAGAAAAGACAGACCTGCTGTAATTCTACAAATCAGTCACTTAGCATTCTCTCCCCAGGTATTTCAAAAAGCCTACACCCACTCAAGCCTTCTTGCTGTAAATTGTGATGAAAATATTATTGAGGATTTCAACAAAATAAAAAAAAAAAAAAAAAGGAAAATACTAAAAGCATCAAAAAGTTGCAGCTAAGTGACTTGTATTTTATCATTATTGCTGCTATGACCTCACCATCCTAGCTTTCTGGATAGTTCTTTGAGCACATTAAGCACCAGATTATATTAGATATGGATGCTTTTTATTTAAAAGGCATTTCAGGGAATGGCAGGAACAACGTTTACAAAAAAAAAATCTTTGTGGAAGAGAAATATTCTTTTTTTTTCGAGTCTCTCTCCCTCAATTTGAGAAGAGCAAAATGTTACCAAAAGGCATTGGTGAAAGAACTGTAGTGGTGTGATAAACCTGCTTTATTATTAACACAGATTTGGTATTTCAGTCTATACTGATTCTACTGAAATTCTCAGTCTTTATGGTGTCAGAAACATAAAAATGTGAAAGCACTGATGAGTTCAGACTACAGGCTATCAACACAAGTGCGATAATCATCTTCCTAGAACATTTCTTAATGTGTGCAGGAAAGTACTAGCAGAATTGTTTATTATTACACGGGTTGTGTAAAGATCTAACTAAAACATACATAGTTAAAAAATATGTTGTAAAAATAAAATGCTTAATCAGGAGTGAAACACAGGATAAGCTCTTTCTACTTCTGCTACAGAAGTTCTTTTTTCCATCCTCTTCCATGAAACAACAATCATTTTTAGTGGCCAGCACTGAATTCAGATAGCTGATGCATCACCCAGAGTCACTGGTATGAGAAAGAAGAACCAGCTAACTACATCAGTAAGTGCCATAGATCAGTAACTACAACTACAGCAACTACTTGGAGCAGCTCAGTGCTGCTCTGGCCCAGTCACTACACTCTTGAAATAATCTGCAAGTATGTTATGCAGGAACATTTAGAACTAAATCATTGCATAGGTATATTTGCTTAAAAGGGTGTTCTGGTATCACTGTAAGTACAGATTTATCCCCACCACACTTATCTTGAACTCTGGGATGCAGTTGTCTGGATACTACAAGGGAATTTTGGAAACACATCACCTTAGGCACAGTGAGTGTAAGAAATGAAAGCCAATACAGGCACTGGTTTTGAACTCCCACTTTCTAACAGCTCACCCCTGTGTAGTGAAATGGAGGAGGGGGACAAGATTGATATTCCACAGTGCAAAGAAAAGCAAAAACTGAACTCAAAACAACCCTGAATTGAAATTACTGAAGAGGCAAAATTGAGCATCCAAATGAGCCCCCAACCCCCTTCCAGGTTTTACGTAGGTAACAATAGCTGTCAGGAACAGAACCGCTTGATTCTTCAGGGTGGGCATTGAGCAATCATCAAGTGATTAATTAGTCTTGAATCTGCATGATGAAAGGCATGCAGTTTACTCCTATTATTATTATTAGTCATATTAATAAACTCCAATAAGACCCCATGGTGAAGACAAAATCCACGCTTAGAGTTTTTTTTAACAGCGCTTTTTACTGACAGCATTTAAGTCTTTCCAAAGCAGTCAATAATTTTCTTGGCCCAACAATCTCATGAGCAGAAATACTTATGTTTTAAAACAATCACAGATTTAAAAGGTGCCTAGGGAGCTGGCCCAACCCTGACCAAACACTCACTGTCACAGGGCATTGCCACGTGATACCAACACACCAAGTGCTCCCCTCCCGTGAACATCATGGGCTTAAAACTGGGCATCAGCTGAACACTGAGAGGGTACTTTAGAGCAAGGGAAATAAAAAGTCTGCACTGCACAACAACAACCACAAGCAAAATCCTGCAGAAAGGTCATGCATGGGTCATCCTTGCTCCTAACTCTTTCCTCTCTCCTAAGAGAGCAATCACAAGTATTTCTGTGCATTCCTGTGATGCTACTGTAAGCAAGTATCAAAGAAAAACTCTGCTTGGGTTGTTCTTGATAATTTTAAGACTATTATTATTATTATTTTACTTTTAAAATATTATTTTCAGTGGTTTTCTCAAGATCAGTACCAGTTATCAAGGATAAATGTCACCCTGAAGTTTAACATTTGCTACTCACATGCAAATGAAGGATTTTCCAATACTCCGGATAGCACTCAGTATATGCTCCTCTTCAGCAAAAACCAAGGTATAGCTTTTTGCTTTTACAAAACTTGGTCACCGTGTCATTTTTCAAATCCAATTTGCATTTGCCATAAGGCAAGATACCATTCGGAAAAACCCAACTGATGCCCAGTCAAAGGCACATCTCCCCTTGTGTGCTTCTGCAGCTGAGCCATCCTTCCCTTAGTGCAACCCCAAAGGCAGGTAATGATGAGAAGTTTAATAATAAAAATCCTTATCAAGATGGGCATCAGCTTCAACACTTCTCCCAGGTTTTGTCCCTGCTGCACATCCTCCACTGGGTCAGACACTGTCACTTGTTGGGTGTTCCTTCCACCAGGTATTAACAAGAGACAAGCAGTTTATACTCCAGTGGAGTCAACATCTCACAGTCCCTATTGCTTCCCATCCCAGGCAGTGCCATCTCCCCTGACATGCTATTAATGAACATGAATTTTGTTACTACAAAACGTTTGAACACTATTCAGTGAGCAAGAAAAAAAAACCCTGTTGTCAGTTGTACTGCGCCCTTTTGGAAAGTGCTATTTGAAAGTGATTATTTGCAGATTTTGAACAGAGAATTATCTCTGCCTGGAGATGATACAGTGACAGTTGCCAAGCTCCACGGAGACCAGAATTTGGGAGGGAGGGGGTACTTTCTTTACCAATTCCACACACTCAAACCCAAGTAAATTATGGGGTAAACAAGAGCTACTGAAGGCAAAGCTTACAAGCATGACAGCACTCAAAAGAGAGAAACAGCACCAAATTCAAACTGATTCCTTGCCTAAGAAGGAAGGCAGCAAGGCAGGTAATAATTCTGCGCAGGCACTGCAGAACTATCAAATGCTCAAAAGGAAACTTGACCACTTCCTTAACTGTACAAAACATCTGCCTGCCCAGCAGACAGGAGACAAACAAGCTTCGTGATTTCTGGCTACTCTATATCCTGTACACCTCAAAAAGGCCTTGAGATCATCCTAATTAATGCCAAATTGTACAATACACAGCCCAGCTTTGCTTCATCTTTCCTCCATAAACTGGTATCAGACTTTCAGTAGTGGCAGAGTAGTATCAGTAATGGATCATTAATGCTTACCGCTGGAACAGGAGAGTTTCAGGTACACTTGGGATGCCAAGTATCACCTCCAAATTGTTACTTCTTTCCTTAGAAACAGGTATCTTGGCAGAACTAATCACCTAAAAAATCTTAGTATAATGCTTTTCCAAAAAAACAACACTAACAGGTTTGGGGTTTTTTTTACCCCAATAATAAACCCACCATTTTCCTAATAATGCAGGCATGTATCTAAATGCAGACAATTAAATGGGCCAGGACCACCTCCTTGGCCTCAAAGAATTAAAATTCACCATTTACAGGGATGTGCCACTCTGGATACCACCATCCTGACCTCATCCTGACCTAAAGAGAGCCTACAAGAAAGATGGAAAGGGGTGGGGGGAGTGACAGGACAAGAGGGAACGGCTTCACACTGTGGAGAGCAGGCTTAGACTGGATATTAGGAAGGAATTCTTCCCTGTGAGGGTGGGGAGGCCCTGGCACAGGTTGCCCAGAGAAGCTGTGGCTGCCCCATCCCTGGCAGTGTTTCAGGCCAGGTTAGATGGGGCTTGGAGCAACCTGGGATAGTGGAAGGTGTCCCTGTCCATGGCAAGGGGGTGGAGTGAGATGAGCTGTAAGGTCCTTTCCAACCCAGGCCATTCTGTGATTCTATGATTTTAATTCATGGTTCCCTCAATACTCATTGCACTGCTTTCCCTCAAAATAATTTGGGTCTATTAGTGCATTGTTACAACATGAGCAATAAATTTTCACCAAACACACTCAGATCACTGGTATTTGCCTCCCCTTTGTGCCCGGCACCAAACAAGTACCAGCTGAATAACTAAACCCTCTTTAAAAAAGGCTTCTTTCAAGAACCTTCTGCCCCTTTGAAGAGCTGAAATTGCTCACCACCACTACTGCCACCTGAGAAGAACACAGCGTGTGTTACCTCTGTGCCACACACAAACCACACCTAAATCACTGAGCATCAGGAAACACAATTACTGTCACCACCCTGCAGCAAAGCAATCACTGCCTCGCTACTTCCCAGATTATAACTAAACACTGCTATTAAACGGCTGTCATTTAACTCAATCAGTCTGCTATAAGCCAAAAGAATGAAGAAATTATGAAAATAATTTCCAATCACTTACTAATCTGGCGGTGAAGAGCAAAGCAAGGCATCCGTGTGGAGATTGACACCTGATGATCATTTGCTTCCAGCCAATTACTATTTAATGAAGCACAAAACCACAGTGATGAAGCACACACGGGTGATTGCAGAGTGGGTTTGCAGTATCATTACTGAATAATTAACGTTAAGATGGCTCACAGAACAATTTCAGCATGGGGAAACAAAGGTAACAAGGACTTCCAATAACACAGTGCCCGCTTGGGGCATAATGACAACAGATGGGTTTTGCTCCCGTGATCAGCACTTAACCAGCACTCCTCATCCACCAGGAACTCTCAGACACACTTCCCCGGGAAGTTCTGAGTGTCAAGGGATGCACTGACTTGTATGCTGATATTATTTAGCACTTCACAGTTAGGAAATTAAAACCGTACTAACACCCTAATTAACAGCAGGGAGTTCAAAGTCGTGTTGGGGATACAGATTTTACAGAACCATTATTCCAAGAAAACAACACAGTGCACGCTTAAACTTTGTGCCAGATGTTAGCTGGGATCTCAATTTTCCCTTTAATTTCCACCTCTTTCTAGGTTGCTGAGTTATTTACCTTTACAGCAAGAAAGCAGCTCCCATGAAGTGCCACCCATCGTCCTCCACAACCACAGCCTTTTCATTCCACGAGCCAAACTTGTGACAGCATCCACATACAGAGTTCAAAAAGTGAACCCCAAAAGTGAATAAAATGTCAGGTTTGATACATTTAAAAAGAAAAGCTGCATTTCTTTTTAAGCCAGTTGACAGTAAACAGACTCACCTGTCTATCTGTCTTTGTCTAACTTTTTCCAGCTGGATAAACCCAATTGCTATTAAAGCTGACAAAAGACAATGATATTATTAATGAAAGCAGCTACACCATGTTAGACTATTCATTACAGGCTCCTAGTGAACTTCAATTAATTGCATGGCTGCTATACCTAAAAAGGCTGCCCACAGAAAGAAGGTTTGGGGGGAGGAGGGAAGCAGGTATTTTTAACTTTTTGCTGTGAAGTTCTCAATCCATCATTTTCCTCCTCGATTGTAAATAAAATATTGCCTAAGAAAATCCCCCTTCAGATTAGCTGTGTGTTTCCTTCTAAGCACACCCTGTATTAAATTACACATCTGTATTTGCCTTTCCAGACAGCCCGTGATACAACGAGGGTTTAGATCCTGTCTTCAACAATACTGTGTTTGGTTAACGGATTTAATTTTATACAAAGCATTTCTGAACAGAATACAGACACAGCAACGCCATCACAACCTTCCCAGGCTGCTCTCCCTCCTACCCCCAAACCAGCCTGTGCAGTTGAGTTAAATGTCTCCAAGGACTCTCAAGGAACTGACTCCCTCCTGGCTTTCTGACCACTTCTTCATCTGAAACTGCAAAGACCTCGTTAGCAGCAGAGCTAAATGAGAGCTGTGCTTGACTGAGCTGTTCACAAACTACCAATAATTCACACTTTAGTCCTCTTTCTCACCCAGGATATCTCCCTATGGATGCTTTCCATACAGTCAGCTCTGAGCTCCCCATGAACATCTACATTTGCAATTCATACAGGCATGTAAATGGAATGAATTGTTGCACCTCATTAGAGGCTCCTCATCACTGACACATCCGAACACAACTGCACTTTAAAACTCCTGGCCTTCTGTCCCAGCTTTGAGATTTAGCAACAGATCCCCAAGAGAAACCACAGCTTTGCCCAACACAACAGTGAAATGCCTTTTTATACCAGTTCCTGACATCTAATATCTTGCTCTCTTTCAGCACAAATTTAGGTAAAGGCTGAAGAAATTCTAGTTGTTTCTGGCAACAAATGCTTCAGTTATCCTGTCCTAGTCCTACAAACATTAAACCCAACAGTCTCTCAGACACACTAAAGCAGGGAAGCTTGAGCTGCTTCCAAGAATCCTATTCCTTCCTTCCCTTCACCTCACTTGGAGGTTTTTGCTAATTCAGAAAACCTCAGTTGAACTTTGCTTTTTCTGCCAGTACGATCTCATGATCTGTGTTGTACTATTACATGATTTTTATATCAGTGTTCCCTTTGACTGAATGTTTCAGGCCCTGAAGAATTTACTGATAGAGATACAGCTTCTGTCCCAAACAACTTGTGTGGGCAAGTCACAAATTCTGCCTTTCTTTCTCTAGACCTTCTAACATTGATCCCACTTGGAGAAGGCCTTTTCTCCCTTGTAAATGTTTCACGATGGTCTTGCTGAAAGGAGTAAGAAAAAGTATTACAACCTTCTTCAACTGTCAAACTCTGCTGTCTCTTGGGTCTCCCACTTAACTCATTTACTGTTCTCTCCTCTGCATCCTTCACTTTAAACTGGCAACTCAAACTAGCAGTCAGCAGCAGCACGTTGGTCCAGCATTAAGGACAAGAGTTTTCAGGCTGAAGCCTTCAAGAGTTGTTAGGAAAATATTTTTTTACAATGCCTTAGAAATGCACTAAAATACCTATACTGTGGATGAAGTCTAAACAAAGGTCTCCCTGCATGTTTGACAGTCAACAGCTTTCAAATTCCTAATTGTCTCTTGACTCTGTCATTTATGCCAGAAATGCTCACCACTCAGACAGAGAGCACAAAAGCCAAGGCACCTAACAGGGATCACTCCTCTCTTACTGATTTTATTATTCACTGCAAACGCTGTTGGAATTAGTGAAGTTACTGACATGTTCCAGCAGGGGCTTCTGCACACATTCCCCAAGAGCTCCCAGAGTCAGAGTTGCCAGGATTTCTGCTCTTAAATTATTCATTAAAAAATCACCATCACGAAAAAAAACCAAAAACAAAACCCACAAAAAAACAACAAACAAACAAAAAAAACCCCAAAACCAAAAACAAAACACCACCACCAGCAACCCCCAAACAGCCATTAAATTGCAGCACCCCCCATGACCCCCAAGGCAGGAATGTTTACGAAAAATGGCAAGGCAAAAAAGGTTGTTTTTCATTTTTGTAACCAATATTTTGAACCTGTGGTTCCACGATGGTTTCCTCACTCAATTTTGCAGTCTTGGGGCTTTCCACAGAAGGGCAGATCTAATTTTGGACAGTTTTCTCCAACACACTTCTTTCTGAGCACCTTCAAGTTGAAAAAGCCAATACTGGAAGTGGAACAAGCAATTGTTTGGACAGACTTTTAATATTTACTAAGATTAGGTACTACTGTATTTACACTTTCTGATCACAAACCTACTTCCATTCCACACTGGAGTACACCCAGCCAGGTGCATCACTACAGTGCAGGCATCAGACACTGAATTTGTATTTAATAAGCAATGGAATATAAAACTTCCAATAATCAGCAAAGTTTCCAGTTTCCTCACTGGAAGTGACTTTGATATGTCAGAGCTCATTTTTAAAGACAGTCATAGGCATTTTTTGAAGAAAGAGCCTGAATAACCTGATCTGCCTTCAAACCTCAATTTTCTAGAACAGGTTGGACTGAACACCTTGTTCAGTCCTTTCTGGTCTAAATTACTCTGTGAGTCAATAACAACGCCATGGCCACAACAGAAAGCCTTTGGATAGCAATAATCCTGTCTGATACATAAACTGGATGAAATGAGACATTATAAACATGGTTATATCCTTACACAGGTAAGCTTTATTAATTTTATGGCACGCACATCTGCTCTTGATTGTTTCTCTGTGCTTTCTTAAAACAGGCTATCTACTTAATGGACTAAAAATGACATTAAAAGCAACTTAAAATAAAATATTTCATTCTAGCAATTGAGAAAAACAAAATCTTTCCAAGCCACAATCCACAGTAATGGCACCTTACAATTCAGACACACATTAAATTATAAACTTTACTCTCTTTTTAACAAAGCTCTAATATGTGGAACACTTAAAGAGAGTATCTCACGTGGTCCTCAAACTTCCTTAGTTTGAGGAAATACGAATTTTAAATATAACATATGTACTTGTATCACTAGCCCTCCTTGCAGAGTACCAGTAGCTTTGATAAGCAGCTTTGTGAGGAGTGATTCCGAGTGCTGAACTGTGCCAATGGAACGCAGGAAAAACAGAAAGCATTACCACAATGTCATCTTCTCCCACTTCTGCATTTGATTCTATCAAGTCTTCATGAATGTCGGATGAGGACAGAACATGGCTGCAAAGATGGCATTAAAAGCTTTCCAACTGTTCAAACGGCACAGTTAATAAATGTTAGCACCGGTCTGTATTTTGGTAGGTTACACTGAATTTCTATTAAACAAGCACTGCATTACTGGGAGGAAGTCACCCTTTTGATAAGAAGTAGTGGAAGACACATCAACAGTCTATTAAAGGATAAAAAGAGGAAATTAATAACTGAAGGTCTTTTAAATCACTCGTGTGCCATTTTGATGCATTTGATGTGGTACTTACTTTCAATTCTTTATTTCATAAAGTACACGAAGTGCATGATTTAAGACAAATTTCCTAAGAGACTGATTTGCTCCTTTTCCTCTGACCCATTTCATGATTAAAAGCAGCAAAGCTGTGGGATCACGGAAGGACATCTTATCTGAAACTCGCTACCTTGGCATATCCTTCACATTAAATGACTTCATTAGCGAAATTTCTATTCACAATCACAAATATACTCTGCTTAACAGTTTTAATGATTGCAGGACCGAGTGGGCAGATTTTAAAGCTGGCACTTGATAAAAATCCTAAGTGATCCCCGAGGTCCACAACATTCCTGAGCACAGACTTACTGAAAAGTACTCTTTTACAAGTATTGTATATTCTATAGGTGATTTGTTAATATGCTTACAGTGGCACATATATGTAGGGATCAGTTTGCCAAAAATCAGCCTTTCCATCCTGCTTTGTGGAGTTTCATTTGCAGAAAAGACAGCAGTTAAGTGTCTCCTTCCTGCCAACACAGCACTCGAGCTGGTGATTAGTGGAAATCAAACTTATGTGGGAATACTTTAAAAAACTAATTTATTAAGCTGTAAAAGAATGTTTTACTTAGCACAGACTGCGATTTCAGGGTTTCAGATTCAATAATAAAGTTATAATCAGAGCACCCTCCTTTTCAATGGTGGCCACAGTGCTCTGTAACAATAAACTTCAGCATAAAACTCTGAAATACACTTTTAAAGGAAGTAACTGGATTAAATAAAGTATCCTCACTAAAGTAGTTACTTAAGAGAGACTGAAAAGCTGCTAGGCTGTAAGAGCCTATTCAGATGCAGTTCTGGAGAAGCAGATATTAAAGTTACTTCCCACTCTTTATTCACCCATCTTGAAAGGTGTTACAATTCAGAATATAACAGCTCCACACAGGTATCCCATCAGTCAACCTGCACATTCCATTCACCAGAAAGCCCATACAAAAAAAGAAATGGAATATCCATAAACACCTACTGGGACAGGCAGAGGAGAAAATCAACCCCGGGAGGTATAGCAGGGAAAAACCTCACCCTTTGACCCAGCAAAGATTTATGATTATTCAATTCCTCAATAGTGTTTTCTATTTCTTTTATTACCCTCAAACTCATATAAGCAGATGAATTATTATTGCCATTCCTCTACTTCCATTAGGTTTTCCTTAGTTGCTTCTGGAGCCCAAAAAGAACAACTGTATTTTACAATATACTTTTATGCTCTCAAAATTTCCTGCACATCTTAATTTACTGTGCTTTCTATAGAAAATATGAGTTTTTTTAAAAGAAATATGGAAGTAAGCCATTACAAAACAGGAGAAAACACTGAATCCTGAAGTGTAAATTAAACAGATTCTCTAACACATTCAAGACTGATGGCAAATGAGCTCCAATGGTGAAAACAGAATTCCAGCTCAAACAGATGAATGTTTGTGCTCTTTTATTGTCTACCCTTCACTGCTAAATTGTCATAAAATGATTAACAAATATCCAATACTGACTTGGTTAAATAACTACAGCTTACTAATAGCTACACATTAGTTACATAGAGGTAACTGCATCTCATTTTCATGATTTTTTTTTTTTTTACATTTGAAACTCTGGAAGTGCTTCTATAATTGAAATCAAATGTCTTCTGCCACAGCAAGAAGATTTAAAACAGGTGTGACTAATACAAGTCAAATGCTCAATGCCAGCATTCGTTTTAATGTTAAAATTATTTCAAGAGTGTGAAATTATTTATACCTCTTTTACATATATATAAATAAAATCCTGAGCCTCTGCACAGACCAAATTCTTGCTATTTAGCAGAAAACAAAACAGACATGAATTTAAAGAAAATTAAAACGAAAAATACACACCAAAGCAAAGCCTAATTAACTTTTCAGAACTGACTGAAGTGACATTGTTCAGCTCATTTATCCATAGCCTGCCAAATTAAACCCAGAAGTCGTGGCCACTGGGAACACCTGTTATTCAGCTGCAGTTTGTCAGCCTTTGTGGTTCTTTCTGTTCTCAACTCAAACACTTGTGCAAGGACTAATAGGAAACAATCTTAAGAGGAAGTGAAAAGAGCAAGCATTTTCAGTTTCTCCACTCCAGTGATGCCGAAGTGGGGGTGCTCTGAGAACTGCTCAGCTCCTGAACTGAAAGAACTGATGCTGACAATGGGTAAGTTACAGCATGACAGAAACCCGTGCTTGGGACACAACTGCAAATTCAAATGTTCCCCTAAAACACGGTAAAAAAAAGATGCATCTTGTACAAACCAACTTCTGTCTGACCTGCCTTCCCTCCCCCTCCCCAGCATTACCCCTCCTGCTATGCTGAGATTTGAACCACAGATGCCAAAGATGACAGAAGTAAAGTCTTGAAACCTCATTATAAGCAGGGAAATTTTGCTGGCACTAATGAAAATTTATTAAAAATTAAAAAAAAAGGGGGAGGGGGAGGGAGGAGGCAGATGCTGCTCGAAGTGAAACTACAGGACCAGGATGCAAGACCTTTTCTTAGCAAGGTGCAGGCTTTGCTGGGCTGTGTACATGGCTTATAGGGCTGTACTTGGAAATCACGGACTCTCTGCCTGCTATAATTTGCTTATCAGATGGAACAGCAATGAAAATAAAAAAGGAAGTGGCCTGGTTGAAAGAAAACACGATACCACCATTCTGGAATTCAAGGGAATCCCAGTCACATGGGGTCATTTCACCCAGAAGAGAAGATACAGCAGATACAGATGGCAATTAAAGCAGGACAGAGATTCACTTTTTAAACCAGAACTGTCAGTGGGGCACTATCACCAGTGACAGCACAGAGCAACACACCTAAATCTGAAATAAGCTTTGCCATTTTAGAAAATTACCTCCCTGGCCCCAGTTCTAAGGTCAGAAAAACACTGGTGATGGAGAAACAGGAGGAAAAAAAAAGGTGCAGTTATATTCCTGCAAAAAATATCTTTGAGTCTAGTTTTTAAGGAGAAACTCTACTCTATACTCCCACATTTCTTCAGTGAGAAAGCCACGAAATCCCCATGGAAAATAATAACCAACAAAAACAATTTTTAACAGTAAAGCTTTACAACACAATTTACATAAACCAGCTGTTGAAACTGCTGAAGTAGATCTGTGTGGTGCTAACAGAGTTACAAGCACTGCTGTTCTTACACCAGTTGTTGCTCTCAGAACAGAGTGAGCCATCTCAGCCAAGTCAAGCTGTACTTTCACTTCTCAAGGCCCAAAAGGAACTGTAACACAGCCTAACATTTGGATCTAACTCATCTGAACCTCACAGAGAGAAAAAGAGTGACACTGAAGCTTTCCATATCTGAAAGATTAGATAGTCTGGAGATATTCTTGTAAACAAGAAGGGTTGCCTTTAAAAATCCAGAGAAAGCAACTCTAAATGCAGAT
The DNA here is from genome assembly GCF_003031625.1 of Empidonax traillii. Taxonomy (NCBI): domain Eukaryota; kingdom Metazoa; phylum Chordata; class Aves; order Passeriformes; family Tyrannidae; genus Empidonax; species Empidonax traillii. The sequence continues at coordinate 1,031,096 of NW_020955477.1, forward strand.
CCACCCCAACACACCTCACCCTTCTGAACATGAGCAGTCATTCCAAAAGTGAATGGTAAGAGGGAAGAGAAAGGTTGTTCCCCCACCTCCTCAGAAAACTAAGTTTTAGTCTGAGCACAAAATCTGCTTAATGATGCTTTTTGTTAACCAGTGTTCACCCAGCTTCTTATTATTCTACAGCACAAACCTCATTTAGCCTCCTTTATTCCCCAGAGATCCTGAAACGTCTCAGACACAGAACTGGCTCTGGAGTCAGAGCAGTGACTTTTGTCGAGTTATTACCCATTAATATGCCTCCTTCTAAGGAATGTTCATGTTCTCTTCCCTCTTTAATTGGTGTCTTTTTGGTCAGAACATTTAATCTCTGGCCCTTCAGAGTGGTTGTACATGGCTTTATCGTCCGCTTTTAAGTAATTACATTCCATGCACTTTCCACAGTTTGGATTGTTCAAAAACCAGAGATTTCATCTTTTATGTGACCTCAGCAGATGTGGTTTGGTCATTATTCCCTCCTGCCTTTGAATGTAAAGCACACTCAGGCTCATTTTCATCACTCATCTTTGCAGCAGCTCAAGTCACAGGCTGCTCTTTTAATCCCACAAAAGGCCCTTTTAATGTTTTTTATATACAAAGTCCCTGACACGGGATTCATGGAAGAACCAGGGCTGCAGTACCCACCACATGTGCTTCCTCTGATACACAGGTAGTTTTAATGTACAAATTTTCCTTCCCTGGCTCACTGCTACCAAAAGATTGTTAAATGTAACAGCTTGAAGTGTTAGGTGGACTGTTTTGTTTATTTGCTTAAAACAAAATCAAGTGCTTTGAATTACCTCAAGGCAGGTGAAAATAATTACATTTAGCAGCTGATAAAACCCACATGGTAACTGAATCCAATTTTCAAGAAAACATTAGCACCACAGACACTGCATTTATTTATGCTGTAGCACCAAAACCTTCAAATATATCTTTATAAGTTTCAGTATATGTTGTCCCTGTATTTTTTACTTACTGCATAAAATTAAAAGGTATTACCTAATATGCAGGTCTAGAAAGGAAACCACATCACTTCTGTAAGTGAATGCACAGAAATCCAAACCATCCCTTTCAGCACTTAGGAGACATCAAATGCAAGCTCCAAAAAACTCCAGCTGCAGTTCAAATAACTGGAAATTAAATCACCTGAACATGCATGGCACTGAAACATGCAGAGCTCCCCATTCCTTGCTCACACATTTACAGCTGAAGTGATGTCAGGTCTGAAGGAGGTTTGTAGATTTTGAGCCTGCAGCTCTGATTAGTCCTTGATTCTAAAGGGATCACTAAAGGGAACCATAAGGAAATTATTTTCCAAACTAAACTTCCATGAGGTCTTACTGGACTTCACTAATACAGCAACACAATTTTTACACAGCACAGGGAACAGAAATATGAGATTTAAAAAAAAAATAAATAACCCTGAACAGGTCACCCTGGCACATTCTGCCAAAAATCTGAAAAGCCAACATGACATGCTTTTCATCAAAATACATCAATAGAAGCATTCAAAGGTACAGGGCAGAACCTGTTCAAGTTCTTCAAGGTAGGTCACCTTTACTTGCTGAATTTTAGTAAATTGTTTCCTTTCTTTTACTTTCAAGTTCTACATCGGGAAAAAAAACTTGTAAAAATTCCATTATTTGAAAAATAAATATACCATTATTGAAATAGCTCAGTAAGAATGGGGTACATTGAAAACAAAAGCACTTCCAGAAGCAAAGGGATTCACAAAGCCCCATTCCCTACAAATATCCATTCCATCACTGACTGGAAACTGATTCTAGTTCCCTCCAGTGCTTCTGACAGTAATAAAAATCACTTAATCACACAGATGCTCCATCATCAATAAACGTGGGATCACAGGGCAATCTCTCCCCATTTGTGCACTTTACATCATCTCTTTTCTCCCTCATCTCATTTTCACGTGGCCACTGATCTATCAAGTGAGTGCAGTAACAAAACATGCATACAGCGTCAGACGCATCACTTCATAAATCTCTGTTTCTTCAAGAAAGAGAAGTACTAAGTATGAATACTGTCAACAGAACCGTATTACTCATCAGACACAAGTTTATTTCACCTTCCTTCCCAATTTCTTTCCTTCCCTGCTTGCCTGAGGGGGAAGGAAGCTCTTGCTAAGGTAGGGCACGCTGCAGAGGAGTGGGAGACCTGTCCAAGCTCCACTCCCCAAGAGCAGAGACACACAGAAGCCCACAATTCAGCTGTAAGAAATGTATCGTGAATTAAGACAGGACTGTGACTTTAATTTAATGCAATTACTTGTTAATTTAATATCCCCGAATCGTTATTGCTCTGGGGCTTTTGCCTGCAACTCCATTAATTCTTCTCATTTTATTCAGCTTGCAGCATATTGAGCTGGGCTACGCTGACGGAGAAGTTGCAATTATTTATTTTGTGCATTTCCTGCTGACTGAGATTATTGCACCATGCAAGAAATGTCAGTGGGTGTGAATAAAATACTGACAATGGCACGACATAAAGTAAGAAGAGACTGCAGTGCCATCATTTGTCACTGAGTTTTTGCCTTTTGGGTGAGCAGAAAGGCATTAAGTTGTTAAATGAAAGCAGGGTATTACTGAAAACCCATCTTCAATTTTCAACCAGAATTAGATGATTTTTCTATTAGTGAAGTATTTTGAATTCCATTTCATTTACTTGACTGTGAAATGCATACAGCCAAGTTCTTACTGCTTAAACCAGCAACAACTGTCTAAACAGGTTATTACAAACGTTCAAAAACTTGAATGCACGGAGGCTTACACGAGAAATGAAAAATTAAGTGACTTTTCTGTAAAAGCCTAAATTACATTGTATTATTTTGTACAACTGCATGATTAAAACATCAGTACTACAAAGAACGACGAGCAAAGGAAAAGGTCACGCTGACAACCTCTACAGGAGCTTTATCCATGTCTTATAAAAGTAGGAATGAAATACAGCATGAATGAAAACGGGCTAAAAAAAGAGTCAAAAGGTTAATACATTTTCACATACCCACTTATTAGCACATGAAATTCATTACCTGAAGCCTAAGCTAACACTGCTACGGTCCAGTCTTGGGGCTGGAGCACCCTCTGAGAAGTCACAGGGTTAACAACACACTGGTGTGCTGGCAATCCAGCCCAAACTGTAACCACAGTGATTTCTGCAGTGCCAAGAACACTGCTGGGAGTTCATTCAGCAGCCTCTGTCGATGCACCAACACCACCCCAACAAAACTGCAAACCTCCAACCTAGAAAATGGGAGAGACCAAAGACTCCTAAACTGGCAAATTCCAACACAGGCTGGAATTTCTGACACAGTGAAGAGTCCTTAGCTACAATGAATTGCTGGCAGAAGTGCTGTCTGCTTCTACAGTCAGCAAGTCAGTATTATAATAACGGATTTTAAAAGCAAATGGAAAAAACACCCACCAACATTCTCCTGGTGTTGAATGGCTCTCCACAGAAGCTTCCTTTTATTGGTTTGTGTTGGTGATTTTATTTATTTGTTGGGGATTTATTTTTTTTTATAGTAGAGGAAAGGAGGCTCCTGTATTTGGTCATATATTCAGTCACGCAAAGTAAGATTTAAACCAGCAAAAAGGAAAAAAAAAACAAAACAGTGAATTCCATGAAACTTGTCATAGCACTATATCAGCCACCAACACCAGAACTACCTTACTGCAAGTTATCTCTGGTATTTAAAGAGTTTATAAGTCACAAGTGGGAGGGCAATTGCTTGAGGAACTGCATTTCTCTGTATGCCCAGCTCATGCTACTGACTGACAGGATAAACTCTTCCACCTCCTAAAGCTGCTGTCACCACCTCAAAAGCTACAGGCACCTGCAAGATCAAGTCCCCAGGTACAAGACTCTGGCGTAGTTACATCTTAATGAAATGAAATTAACCAGAACTCACATATCAAAAGCATTATCATGCCTTTATCAAACATTCTCCTCTCCAAACACCCCCATTAGACAGGCAAGATAGTCCTTACAAAGTCTTTACAAATCTTCAGAAAGCAAAAACTCAAGTCTATACAGCCTAAACCACCTTGTTAACTGGCATTTTATCACCCAAATTCTGTAAGCTTTTCCATTTTCTCTGGACAAGAAGCTGAGATTTCTAAATTCGTGTACCTTTTGTGCCTTTAAATTCATGTATGTTCCTAAATGCCTCGAACATCCAATTTTTATAACGAAAGAGCTTTCATTTTTCATCATCCAATCACCTTCCACTAACACTGTTCTATTACTTTCAAATGCAATATGAAGCATAAAACACTTCGTGGGGCTTATAACAGCAAGGAATGAGAACTGTATTAAAGCTGCTGCCTCTTGACCCAGAAAAAAGAACTCCCTGATTGTACCTTTCACTCAGGGTAGGAACTGTCACTCAGTCGCTCAGCAAAGGAGCACATCACTCAGGAAGCAGCAGGTATTTAAGACCTGCAAAAGGGTTAGAAACATGTGAATTTCATGGAAAATTAACATCTTAAATCAAGCTTAAGACTGGGGTCATTACTTTGAAATCTTTCACTCAACTGAAAGGTTCCGCCGATGGTGCGAGCGGGTCACAAAATCAAAGTTAACAAGCAAATTAAATTCTAAATGTGGTGATGAAAGACCATGGTTCTAAATTAAATGAGTGTTACTGGCAGCATCCGAGAAGAGCCTCACATGACTTCATTCCAGCAGCCTTTGCTGAGCTGGGCTACCTTCTATCAGAAAAGGAGAACTTGCAGATTGATAAGCATCCATCAACGTGCGCTCTGAAGCACAGAAAAGAAAAAAACCAAAAAAAACAAACCACAAAAAACTTCAAAGGCAGAAAGGGCAGCAAAGAGCAGCTCCCAGTGTAAAATTAATGCTGAGGTGCTCAAAATCCCCACAGTGACCTGAGTCTGTTCTAATCAGGTGCTTATCCTTGTCACAGCCGCCTGCAGCAGCGCTCCTTGTTCTCCTCTGCCCAACAGCAGTCGCAGAACTGGCCTGACCTCAGTGAGAGGGAAAGACATGTAAATGAAGCTATTCAAGTTCCTGTATCTGTTTTAACTCCAGATTCCCCTAAACAGGGCAGAAGCAATTAAAGAAAAAAAGCCACACAAAAACCAAAACAAATAAAAGAGGACCATAGAAAGAAGTTCTACACAACCAAAAGATCCTCAACAGGTAGAAAGGCAAAAACATGTGGGATTAGCAACTTCAACTTCATTCCAACTTAGACTAGAGTAGACTGAAGTGTGTGATACATATTCCAGAGAAAAACCTGAGTCAAAAATTAAAACCAAACCACCTCTGCAGACTACACAAAGATTTAGCTAAAAACTTCAAAATGATACATAAAGTAGAAGAGCAGGAGAGCTGATATATCAGATTGACAAGAGCCAGCAGAAGTAAAGAATGTATACTTGGAATGAAGTTGTTCCATGTGCCTCGAAGGCATGTTCAGGTATTGTCTGCATGTCAAAAAATCCAACATTACACTGAGCCACACAGTGTTTCCCAAAGGCAACAGCAATGACTGATTGGAAGTGATGAGTGTACAGATTCAAGGCATGATTACAGTAATGGAGATGATTTTCAAGATCACATCAACAATTCACAGTCTACTCAATCACATAATCTCAGAGCGGGTCAGGTTGGAAGGGATCATTGTGCGTCATCTGGTCCAACCTCCCTGCTCCAGCAGGGTCATCCCAAAGCACGTGGCACAGGGCTGTTTCCAGACAGTTCTGGAATATCTCCAGTGAAGGAGACTCCACACCTCTCTGGGCAATCTGTTGCAGTGTTCAGTCACCCACACAACTAAGTTCTTTCTCACGTTCAGGTGGGACTCGCTGTGCATCAGTTCCTGCCTGTGGCCTCCTGTCCTGTTGCTCAGCACCACAGAACAGAGCACAGAGCCTGGTCCATCCCCTGACAGCTCCCTGCACACACTGACAGAAAGGTCCCCTCTCAGTTGTCTCTTCTGGAGGCTGAACAGGCCCAGCTCCCTCAGCCTCTCTTTGTAAGAGATGCTCCAGCCCCTTAATTATCTCCATAGCTCTCCACTGGATCCGCTCCAGGAGATTCAATTCTCTCTTGCCCTGGGGAGCCCAGAACTGGGCACAGCACTCAAGATGTGCCTCACTGGGGCTGAACAGATGGGCAGGATCACCACCCTCAACCTTCTGGCAAAGCTCTTCCTTATGCATCCCTGGACTGCTGAATTTATGACTGGTAAAGAAAACTAATTCATGCTCTGGTTCAAAGCAGTTCCCTTCCTGCAACGACACTGATTCAATGTAGGGGGGCAAAGATGTCTAGACCACTAAATTTCCTGACAGTAAGAGGAAAAAAAAAAACCAGTTCTCCCAAGTTAACACTGGCTCAATTTCTTGCTCACACTGCCTCCAGTGTCAGCCTGCTCAAGTCTAGTGCAGATTCAGTTCCTGGATCTCAACTATGAAGACTCCCACATGAATGGGTGGGGGGAAGGACAATCCTCCCAGCGATGCAAGGAGGGCTTCTCTTCTTCGGCAAATTGTTCCTCTTAGGCTTTATTTTGAAATGTTTCCCTCCCACTTAGTTATTTCTGAACCTTCACGTTATTGAAAAATTCTTTAATTTATATATTTTGTGTAGATAGGGGAAAATAACGTGAGTAAAAATGGGTGGTTTATCTTTAGCACTCCTCTTGTGAATTCCTGTCCTTCCCACATCAACAGATACTGTTTAATCTAGTAAACTTTGGCATAATTTAAAATAGCACCAGTCTCAAAAGTCTTGCAGATCTCCAGCATTTGGAATGTTATTCTTCAGGGAACCCATTAATTTTCACAAAGAGGTCTCAAAGGGCTGTATTAATTAACAGATCCAAGTAATCTACAAAAACTGAAATACAGCCAAACCACTCTGCATGTACTCCCAGCTCATTAAAAACACCAAAATCCTCAGTTTAACATTAAATAATTCCCACATGACTTTCAAAAAAAGCTTACCCAAGTATGGTATTTAAAAATCGTTTTAAATGTTAGGGAAATTTACTATGATTTATTATCACAATTACACATAATAAACCTTTCAGAGCTATGGTTGTAACGTAAGTTATAACTGCTACTATGTGATAAAGTGCTTCATCAGTATGTCCTTCCCATATGGACTCTGTGCTCGCACTCCCCTCCTCGCTTTTTATAGAGCATTCGGTTCAATCTGTCTAAATTGCTACAGAAACAGAGTCAACCTTAGACCACGAATGATATAAAGACTAAAGAGGGTAAAGAACTCCAGAAGTGATACTGAAGAATGAAGAAAACCAACCCCAAAGAGAGGAGGAAGCAAGCACGGCCAAGCCTATCGTTTAAGCGTGAAACCAGGTTGATGCTCGTGGATTAGAAGTTATTTGGAAAGCTCATGGATTAGAAGTTATTTGGAAATACTCTGTACCTACTGTTTAATTCAGATGGCTCTGGTGACTTCATCAAAAAACGCACTCAGAAAACTTTGATGACTATCCAGGCTGTGCCACCACAATCCCAACCTTTTTCTATTTAAGCTACACCAGTTGATGTATTTTCTTCCATCTTCTCCTTCCTCCTCCTCCTCACACCCCCCAAGCACGACTGTGCACAACCCAATTTCACCTTTTCCCAACTGCAAGGTCGCACAGCTCTAACCTCACTACAAAACTCAGGCATCAAACTGAATTTGGCAGTTCTATTTTGCAATCTGTGAAAGATAAAATGTGTCTTTTTTCTAAGAAGAGAAAAACAAAACAAAACAAACACAACCAAACAAAAAAACCCCCAAACCACACAAGACTTCAAAACCTTGAATACTTCCACAACCTTACTCTGAATTTTCTGCTTCTTGGACTCTGTTATGACTTTAATCTCCCAAAGTATCTCTTTGTCTACATTTGAATGAAAGGTCTTGAGGTTGGTTCTTTGCCCAAATACACCCCTGAAGTTGCACAATGGAACCAGAAGTAATTGCAGTAGCGCACACTTTGGCACAGATATTCACATGAAAAGCATATTCAAGTGCTTCATTGTACAGTAAGTTTAAAGCCCCCAGAATATCACACGTGCTCAAGTGCTCCATTATGTCAGGACACGACAAGGCCTCGCGCTGTACAATGCAGAATACTTTAAACACCTGAACCATCCACCTCAGTCCTACGCTTTGTGACAACATGCAACACAAAATGGGGCTGAAGGACATTTCATTACCAAAGGTTCCCACTTTCATATAAGCACTACAAACCTATGTCATGGTTTAGCTAGGTAATTCAAATCAGTCCCTAAAAAATATTAAATTGAGCATTACTCCTTCATTTTTTGAGGCACACAGAGTTCTGTGGATGTTTACTTACCACTAGACCAGGATACAGCATTAAAACAATGTTGGGGGTTTTTATTATTTTTGGCCTGAAGGCTCAGAAACCCAGGCAAGTCAGTTTTAGACAGAAAACTCTCACTGATCTCAGTGACCATCAATCTTTCTTCATTTACTGCTGTCTTGTTTGTCCTTCCCCTGCCACTCTCTGTCTCCTGAGAGGTGACTGCTCCATTTAAACACTGTTCAAAGCACAGAGAGGATTTCCTTGCCTCCCCCAGACACCACTTAGTACTGTGGAGGAACTAAAGGAAGCTATTCAGTGCAAGGCCTGAGGAAGCACTACAGCATCAGTTCCTGTAAAATCTTACTCAACATCTAGAAGTTGTCTTAAAAGCTGCTTTACAGTTGGTTAGCAGAACCAGCCTCGGCTTTCCAGCCTGAAACATTTGAAAAGCCAAAAATGTAACAAACAGAAGCAATGGGGACTTCACTGATCTTAAGTTTAAAAACTCAAACGTATTTGAAAAAAAGTCAAATATGTAAACAAATTCCTCTCCTACCTCCTTCCACAGCCCAGTCAAGAGGTTTAATGGTCATAGCAACACTGGAAAGACTCTGGCCAGTCTGAAGGGCTCTCCCTTATCTGCTGCTTCTAGGATGTGGAATAATCTGTCATTTAGTCCTAAATAATAAGGTGGTGGTGTTTTTTTTTTTTTTAATTCAATTTCTTGTTGTCAAACCTCTTCCATTTTAAAAGGAAAATGGTTTTAAGCATCAGACAGGGATCTACATAAGATTCTTCCCTTCATAGCAAAGCACAAGCTTACTCTTTTCAATACAAGAAATTAATGTAAAAGGTTGAAAGTAACCTCTATTTCTGAATTAGTTTTAAAATCAAAACGTAAAAATAAAGCAAGACAAAAAGTCCTGTCTGCAGCTATATGGACAACTATAAACCATAAATTTAAATAACACAAACTTGTTTAGTTTTGGACAACCGCTGCCTGAAACATGCCATTTCACACATAGATGGTTTTATTTTTAAGGGGAAAAAAAACAACAACAACAAACCAAACTAAATAAATATCAACAGAACAGACATTCAGCCTGGAAATAGCCCTGACAAACGTAGAAACTTCAGTTTCCAGCGCTGCAGTCCATTAACTTCCATGACTGTGAACTCTCAGAAGGAAACAAGGATGATCACAGCCTCAGACAAACCTTCACCTGGGTGATGTTTTTATTTCAAATGCAAACATCTATGTCCCAGGGCCCGGGATTTGAATTCTCCATCACTTTTGTTTTGATTACAAGTTAGAGTTGTAAGCCTAATTGTTTCGAAACAAGAAAAGAAAGAGATCCAAGAAAAGCTGACAATTGCTATTCCAGCATTTAGTATCAATTACTGTAAAATCAAAATTAAGACGTTCCTTTGTCTGGTTTGACAGAAGCAGTTTGTTCCTTACATCATTTGCCCTACTTTGATGACTGATGATTTAACAATGCAGTTTAAGAGTGAACTAAAATCAAATTTTAGCAACATCTACAATTGACATGAGATGTTCAGAATATGCTGAGCATCCCCAAGGAGATCTAGTCATGTTGTCCCAAACCCTACAAGAGAATTGGTCTCTCCTGCAGTATGGATGTTTGTTTATACACCTGCAGAGTGGCTGCTCAAAGCTGGATCTGAATTAGAACTCGAGCACTTATGCGATACAGAAAGTTTGTCCCTGAAGTCGAGCACAACCTCTGAAAATTTCTGCATTAGTGAAAATATTCAAGTAAGATTATTACTGCCATACATCTGCTGCATTTCATAGCTCCCAAATCCCTAGTTTAGATCCCTTACTCCTTAGCTGATCTGCACAGAACGTAGTGGAGGCAGAAACCCCAAACCAACGTGATCCAATTATGATGCTCACAAAGTTTTCTAGTTTTATGCCAGTCCTAATTAATTATAACAGCAGCGATTAAATTCTATCCAGTAAATAAACCCATAACCATAACTCACCACTGCCATGAATCTTCCACCAGCTCCTAAGGACTTGTTTCAGCACAAGGACACACCATCCTCCTGGCAGCCAAAAGGAACAAAGGCACCACTACAGACAGTGCACAGCCTCTTGTTTTTATGGCATCTCCTTCAAAATCCAGTGTTAAAAGTCCAGCACTGAACTCCTGGCAGTGCTATGCTATTCCAAGCTCTGTTAACCATAGCAAGAAATGTGCAGCCCAGCCTAAAATACTGCAGGAAAAATGGACATCAGGTACAGAAGTGAAGCTACTGGAAAGGTTTTTCTCAAATAAGGGCTGACTTTGTCAAAGCACCCCAAATATACAGCATTCTCTATTGCTTGATTTTCTGATCAATTGTATCTGGACATTTTCTAATGCTGGAAATTCTCCAGGCAGATAGTTCCAGAAGGTTAAGAATGGAAATCACAAGTAGAGGAATGTGGAAGGGACGGTGGTGAGGGCAGGTCAGCAAACCTTTTAAAGGCAGCTTCAGCATCACAAGTCATAAACCCAGGGCGATCCTCTCTCCTCCCATGGGACTTGAACACGCTTCTCAACAGATTTCAAACTTCACCTTTCAAACTGAGTTCAGCTCTTACTGTCAATTTTATCAGTTGCACAGCTCCAAGCGTGTCAATACTGGTATTTTCAGAACTTAGCATGAATACTGAAGTTAGAATGGAATAAAAATGAAATCATTCCTAGGAGTGGGCAAAATAAACAGTATATGTATTTTATAAATACTTTCAATATGTACGTTTTTGTATATGCAAGATATGAAATGTGAAAATACACGGGCACGCCTGCAATGGGACAGCAGCACAAGTGTGAAGTCATTCCCATAATCAGATTTGTAAGGAAACCAAAAGGTCAGCATTTAGCGGCCATTCCAGACATTTCAGAAATATGGGATCTTAAATTTCATTCTGTTATAATCCTGTCTTGACAGTACAGCTCTGTGACACGCTGTATTTTCAAGTGCAAGAGAAATGGCACTTGTTCAAGAACGCAGAGCCCAAGATACTGAAGCCGTAACCTTGGAGAGGCTTCTTCTGGGTAGTTCCAGTCACTCCAAACTGTGAAAGCACAAAGGAGTGCTCTCTTACCTCACCTTACAGGCACACCCTGCCAGTGCAAAGGAAAGGCAATTCCTCAGTATTTTGAAGGCAGAACTTTGCCCTGTGTCACCTCCACGTGCAGTGAGCACAACTGGCTAAAACCACCTCCACACTTCTGCTTTTGTCTGCGTGGGAGAATCCCCACCATTTCGTGCCAGTTTAAAGGTTATTCCATGACATACGAAAGACAGTTATCTGAGAAAACTCTGGAGCATATATTAAAAGTATCATCTTAAACAATGTGAATGTCCTGAGGAAAGGCTCAGCATCATTCTGCTGTACAGTTACTCACTCCAACAAGAGTAAAAACCACCCACTTCCTTTAAATTTCCTATATTTGTCTTGCTTTTCTTCAGAGACACTGCAGCTACTACAGTTCAAGTACTATGTTCATTTTCATAATTGAAAATCACATTTAAAAATGTTTATATAGCAAAAAAAAAAAACAACTGAAAATATTTTAAACTTCAGATAGGAAGATAAGGCACCAACAGGAGAGTTTTCCAGAGAGATTAGAAGCTGGAGTTATGCAAATGGAATCTGCCATTTTTATGTACCTCTGTGTTAGTGCTGTATCTCTAAATCACTGCAACCATAAACACCCAAAACCTTCAGAGGTTTTCCATTGGGGTTGTGGAACTGGCCTGCAAATGAAAGGCAGCTGATTCAGTTCCAGTTGCCTCAGCCAATGAAAAGGAATCATTAGTACAGGAGGTTTCTCATCCATGTTCAGTTTATCATAGGTCAGACTAAGACTAAGAAATAAACTAAATCAATTCACAATTTCTACAGGAGAGAATCAATGAATGAAAAGTGCTTTATGGTATTAATTGCGGTGCATTAAACACTTTGGCAAATTGAATTCCTCATTAAAGCACAGCAAGTGCAACCTTAACATATCATTTCAGATTATTTTTGTACATTAGGCATTATTCTTGTATTGATGTAAATCACTTTAGCTATTTATAATATATAACATTTCTAGAGTCCTAATTTTTTATGGTCCTCTCCCTTCTTCTCTACCACAACATATTATGCACTGAATACTCTCTGGTTCTCAGAAACATCACTCCTCAATGCTCCTCACCTTCCCAGAACACAAACCACTTATCCAGAAGCTGATTGCACAGATGTTGCTGACTCCAATATTTATAAAGTCTTGGTGTAACTGCCTAAAAACTTGACCTCCTTAAAAAAAATTCCTTTTTCCAAAGACATATATTTCTTTACATGGAAGAAATTCATTGCCAAATACTAGAAAACTTGAAAACTGACATCTGGAATCAAAACAAAGCTTCTAACCATCCCTAAGAAACTATTTATGTCTTGACAAATAGCAGTTCTGAATGGCTGCTAAATAGATATTAGAAAGGTAAATGGCTGTTCAGCTTACAAGAGAAATTCAGTCTTGTACCTCAACTGAGGATCTTTTTACAGATGATTATTTAGAACTGTATCCAGGTCAATGAGGCATCATGACAGATACTTTTAAAATCTTAGTTTAGCGCTTTACCCTTCTAAAAAAATTTGAGCGCTTAAAAAAAAAAAAATCCCACAATATGAATTCCCTTATGCAAATTAGTATCTTTTTAAAGCTCACAGACATATTTCATTCCACTAAAATCTCAACATCTTGTTCACACTTGGTAAAATACATTTATAAGCAAACTTGTTTTAAAAATAATGGTCTTTAAAGTTAGTACTCCATTCCATATGACAAGTGTCAAAAGCACTTCTTTCATTTTTCATAAATTGCATCTGTTCAGCATAAGCTCATTTGAATTAAATATTTAGGTTTTTAGTATATTTGGTGTTCAGAGTAGCTGGATCACCACAGGCTGACTGCTTTTAGTTAAACACTTACCAGAAAATTACTCACCCAATCTATTCAACCTCTTCATATCCACAGACTATTGGGAATAACAAGAAAAACCAACAAATTTAGCAGAGCTGACAGTTACCAGGCCTCATAACTTTCAGTCTGTGGAGAATACACAAGAGCCTTAATAAAGCTACAACAGCATCTTTTTACAACCGTGTTTTTGCAAAAACAGGTTTTTCTGCAAAATCTGCTTCAGTAACTATGAAGACAACTAGTAAAAGACAAATAAAACACAATGTGCTTTCCCTCTATTGACCCTGCTGGACATTTTTTTTTTTTTTTTCTGGTAAAGCTGCTTGTTCACTAACGAAATTACAGAGGTGCCCAGCTTGTTTCACGTGTGCACCATAAAAGAACACAGTGACTGCTGATTATCGCTGCCATGGTTTCAAAGTGCCCGTTGCGGCCACGGCCAGGGCACCCCCACGGGAGCCATCACTTGTGGCCAACGCTGCAGACAGAGGTAATGAGAAATAAAAAGGCTTCTTAAGACTGCGATAGCCAAAAGCTTTAGAGATGAACAGGAAGGAACATTTACCAAGGAAAAAGTGAGGGGGGGGGAAGAGGGATCTATTTTCTTCCTTTATTATCGATGCGTGAGGTCAGAAAAGCTCCAGATGAAGGAGGAAGGGTCGCATGCAGGAGCTGCAGATAAGCCCTCACAGAGCTTATCAAAGTGTGATCCACACAGTTTCTCACTGATTATTCATGGAAAGCTCACTTTTTCTCCTCATTAAACTGCATTAGAGGGAGCTAAAACACATTGGACATGTTCTTCCTCCACACCACCTGCACTGAAGGTGCTGCAGAGCCTGTACGATAATGAACAGACTGGAGGCCACCAACTAACCTCTCAGTCACAACGTGGGCCTTCACGCAGAAAGAAATTAGGAACTTAATTGGTATAGGAAACAGCGATACTCCGGAATTGAAGGTTAAAGCACTGAACTGTGACTTGGAAAATGTGAATTTAATTTCTGGATCTTCCACTTAGGTGATCGCGCAGGAATTATTTCACACGAGGACAAAGCCGTCTCACAGGAGAGGATGTGCAGGGGGTCTCAGCTGGCAGGACACCCAGAGCCCTCTGAGCACACACACAGTATATTCTTCCCATCCCTCTGTAAGTTATGTTAAGAGTACCCAGAACACTTGACAGGATATCTCTGGTAAAGTTAAAGAGTTTAAAACACCATCAAAAAAATGCTCTACTGCAAGCACACAGACTGATCTGTCAGAGTGGCCCAGGCTGAGCAGCTCTTGTTTCTCCCTCGTGTCAGGAGGATGCACCAAGTTTACTTGTTAACCCTACACTTAAACCATCTTTCACATTAGCTCCTTCAAACCTATTCAAAGGCTGATCAAATGGAGAGAGGGAAATAAGAGAAATAAGGATTTTTTTTTGCCATGTGTACAAGGAGATAAGGATTAACCCAAGCTTCCACTCCTACTTCTGAAAAGAGACCAAACTTGAATATTTCAAAAGAGGCCGAATTGAGTATTTGAGTATTTCAGCACACACAAAAATCAAATCCTGCAACTGCTACACTCGTTCAGCAGACAACTTTAATAGCACATGCATATATAAGTGACTTATACATATTTATATATGTGTTTATGCCCTACACATAATTAAATCACAGAATGCTGAGGCTGGAAAGGACCTCTGCAAGTCACCTGGTCCAAGCCCCCTGCTCAAGCAGGGCTACACAGAGCCAGTTGCCCAGCACCATGCCCAGCTGGCTTGTGAATATTTCCAAGGATTGAGACTCCCCAACCTCTTCTTGGCCACTCTGACAGTGAAAAAGCACTTCCTGATAACCACAGGGACCCCGCAGTTTGTGGGCACTGCCTCTGGCCTGTCACAGGGCACCACTGAGAAGGGCCTGGCCTCACCTTTTTGCACTTTCCTTTTGACATCTGCACATACTGAACAGTCCCAACTCTCTCCACCTTTCCTCACAGAAGAGATGGCTGTATGTACACCTTTAAAAGCAGGTATAATTTCTGTAGGAAAATTAAGCAGCAGCTCATGTTGCTAATGCAAATCTCCAATTCACTGTGGCTATTCATGCAAGAAATCAGTACATAATGGTACAATTAAAAAGTTTTACTGTTAATGGAAAAGTGTAATTTAATAAAAAAATCCTTTTTAATGCCCTAGGAAGCGAGAAGATAGCTGAATTAATTAGTAGGGATTTTTTTTACCTCCCTAAATTCTTCTTCTTCGAGAGGAAATTTCCACATGAATTTTGGATTTCGAATCTTCTTTCCTACCTTGTATTACACAAGGACACAATATGATTCATATGACTGATCACCCTGTGGTGGATGGACCCTGTTTTGCTTGGCATCATTCAGACACGGAATAAAATGACATTACTTCACCAGCTCTAAGACAACAGAGAGATGGAAACAAATGGGCAGAACACAGGAGAAAGGGAGACAACATTTGTCAGTCTGACAGGCAGCAGTCTCAGCAAACCATCAGGGTAACTGTTGTCAGAACTCCACAGGCATCGCAGAGAAAAATCAAGGAGTGACAAGACAGACCATGACAAAACTGCTTTGAGATGCTAATACAGAGCTCCTGGCAAACGGGAGGGACGACTGAAAGAACTGCCAAGATGTTTATTTAAAACTCATCAGTGCTCCCTCTGCTACCTCGTTTATACACAGCACAATCTGAATGTCCTGCTCTTCCCACAAGCAACTCGGAGAAAATAGAAGTTTGGGAATGAAATAGAAAACTGTAAAGGAGCAAAACAGAGCACAGCACAGGTACCAAAGTCTGACTGGCTCAACAAAACACAGGGTTCTTAACACACTGCCAGATTCTCTCTGCTCCACAACCTTACTATACGTATAACAAGGAAATCTGGAACTTTAGAGAGACAATGCACATCAGTAACTCCTCATTTTACAGCAAACTTCAGGCTACAACCTCTTTCCGAAGAAGTTGCTCATGTCAACACTCAAAGAATTCTCATTCCTGCAAAGCTGATTCCTCTGTGTGATGTGCACGTGCACCTGTGTGCTCATATGTATTCATAAGTTAAGGAGGAAAAGCGGTAAATGGGAAATAAAGAGGGAAAGAGTCCAGGGTTCTGCAATACTTTTTCACCTCCATTACTTGGCATGAGGCACTACAAGATTGTACCTTTAATTTCAATTACACAATTTTATGCTGCAAGTCAATTTGCACAGTTCCCAAGGAGATAAGTTCTTAAAAATCTTCTCTGGAATCCACTGATAAAAAACAGGGGAAACCAGCATAATAAGATATAATGATGAATTAGTCCCTATTGAAAAGTTATCTTTCACTGGGCCCATCAGGAAAGGCGAGATAATCACCAAACATTTTGTATTTGCTTTTCTTTACTATTATCTCCCAGCTTCATATTTTTGCTGTGCATAGGCAGAGCATTAGCAATTTTCTATCTTTTAATTTGACAAATTATCAAACAAGGATAAAAGGATTGGAGAACATGAGGCTACATGTAAACAAGAATAACATACAACACATTTTCTATTTATGCAGGTATACTTAGTAGGTAAAACATCCATTTAAAATACAGAATCATAGACTTATTGGACTCTTTCAGTGAAGAAGTTTTTCCCAATATCTAATGCAAACCTCCCCTGGTGCATATACTAGGTCACATACTTCAAGAATTCTATGCTACTTCTGATTGTGAGTCTAGTAATTGCAGCAAAGCAATGACTGTGCACAATAAACATGAATTAAAATTTAAATGCAGGACTGTAACTTCTGTTTGAGGCATGGAAAGGAAAAAAGGAGGACAAGACCATGACATATTAAAAACTATCAAAAAAAAAAAGACAAAAAATGCTTATTCTTCAGCTTCATCTTAGGTAATCCTCTCCCCAGAATAATACCTGACATTTTCCTGGTTTCCAAAGCTGTGATAAACATTAAAAATGCATGAATCATGTTTCTGTGGGCATCTTTCTTTTCCCAGGTGAAGACACTGCAAGCCATGACAGATGACAATGCAAATGGTGACTGCAGAAGTGCCTTCCCCTGGAAACCCTCTGGGCTTACAGCAAAGGTGCAGGAAGCAGGCAAGGAGAAAGTGAACAAGTAAGTTTGATAAGATCCTTTAGCCATTCTAGATCTCATTTCAGTGCTTCTCATAGGTAGAATAAGATTTATCAGGATATTTAAAAGGAACACTCATGTGATGATTTAGAAAGTGGGAATGATTCAGCTTAAGCAGAAAACAAACACTGTTTCCCAAGGGATTGTTTCTCCCCCTCAGCCAGTACACGTTTCAATGAATACTGATGAAGGTCTGAAGAATAATCTACATCAGCTTTATGGCAGGTGAAAACTGAATTTGGATTTGCAGGTGCTCCAATTCCTAAGGAAATGTAAAGGAACCCAGTAATATCCATAAAGGAACCAGATTCTGTTCTGCCTTTCTGATACACTGCCTCTCATGAACAAAACTTAAGTCATAACAAAGCAAACCTGGTCTTATAAGTCAACTGAATGTTTTCCATCTATCCTATGATCTACAAGAAAAAATTAAGTTTCATCTAGTGGATATGGATTTCCCCCTTGTGTCCATAAAATCAAATAGACAATCATAATTACCAGAAACACATTTAGTGAGAGTTCAGAATTCCTTTAAAATGGGCCATTTTTATTTAATTCTCTACACAGATAATTTAATCTAAGTCATTCTTCTCTGAAAAGTCTTGATTTATGCATTTAATAACCTCTTGGACTTCCAAGGAAAGCCAGATTCGGGACTGAATGGCTGCTCTGTCAAACTAGAAATGATAAGCCAAGCTCTGTGTGCATTAGGTGTGTGCCTTGAGATTGGATTCTACAGCATCTAATAATGGACAAGCTCCATTTGAAGCTCTTCCCCAAGAAAGCAGAGCATTTGCAACTTTCCTTCCCTCTCAGAGTTCTTAGGCACCTGCAGCCAACAGAGTCCTAAAAGTGACCCTCTCTTGAACAGACATCTGTTCTCTTGAAACCCACGGGAACCTCAGGACTTTGAGTCTGATACTGCTCTGCCAAATTTGTTTGAAATTGAGCTTGGTGTTAAAAAAAATACTGTAGGAAACATGGTCCAAAAAAGGCAAACCAGCCTACAACACAGCCTTCAGCAATAACAAGAGAAACAAGACAGTCTTACTTTCCCATCACTTAGAAGGACTGATTTTAAGCAGTAGTATTCAGACAGGCACAATCTTTGTTAATTGAAATAAGTTTTAAGTGCCCTTTTTTTTTTTTTTAGGCGTGGTTAAACATGTAGAAACTGTGGCCCACCACATGTACAGGGTTTGTTTTATTTTAAGCAAATGAAAAGTTCAATTACATTGTTTACATTTTTTCAAGAACACTTTAATATGCTTTTGTTCTTCACATGCTTTTATATTATCACATTTTTTTTAAAATAAGCATTTCAGTTAATTTTGGAGCCCTACCCCAGACTCTCATTTTCTTTTAACCATTATCTTTACATGAAAGTCAAAATAATATTTTCAGTATATGAAATTAAATAGACATCCTCACTGTCAGGTGTTTTTTTTTCAGTGTAGTTGCTGTTTCTCCAAGCAAGTTCTAAAGTGTTTCCAAATAAGTCTAAAGACATCCAATTTATTTTTATTCTTGTAAATTGCTTTCTCAAGTGGCATTGTATCCTTAAGGTATGATATCCAGTTATCAATTGCAAAAAAAAATACTTAAAATTCCTCAGCACATAAAAGGATCTCTTCCAGCAATAATTAGAAGCACTGGATATAAGGATCTACAGAAACGCTTTCACTAAGAAAGATATAAAAACACAATTCAAGAACGATAAAGAAAAAGGAATAGCCTAACATGAACATGCAGGATATTTATCTGTTGTTCAGCTGTAAGATAATGGAAAAGCTTTGACAGGGATTCCTCTCCTGAGTAGTCCATGAGCTTCTAATACTTTGAATTACACGTTATGTATTGTGAGACTCACAAGCAGGTTGCAACAATATTCAGGAGTAATTTGCAACTCAAATCTGGCTTCCTCTACAGGCCAAGGGAGACTTTAGGGGGCAAAGAGTGAGAAGGAGATGATGACTCGAGCCTTGCCCATATGCAGCCCGCCATGATGTACAGCTGAGACAGGTTGTAAGTGTGACTGATGGTTACTCCACCCAATCCACTGAAAATCTGCCAGTCTGCCCAGGTATGGAAGTATCTTCCTCCTCCTCCTCCAGACTGGTTTTCTTTTCGGTTTGTGTTTAAAAAACACGCTCCTCTTGAACTCGGTGTTCTTCAGATGAAGAACCCACTACCATTTTGGGTGGATTTCCTACAGCCTCCCTGTGACCTTTGCATTATAATTGTTAAGTGTGTCAAGATCTTTCTTCTGTTCTCACAGATGACTTACCTTATGCCCACATCCTCTTGTACCCACCCACGTGCACCACTGCTGCCCTGGGCTCTGACTTTGTGTCCTGTTTACATGGTACCACTCTGTCTTCACAACACTGATCTTTTTAACCAGTCAGTCCACTGCCAAATTCTTAATCTGCATGAGATTTATACTGCCCAAGTCTTTGACTCTTAAAGCATAAATACATTGGATTATGGTCCTTGGATTTAGCAAGAAATTAGGTTTCTATGATTAAGTGTAGGAATACAGCTCCTCTTTAGGGAAATACCCTCAGAAGTAATCTACCAGCACTCCGAGTACAGCAAGAACAGTCTCAACCTACACAAAGTTTACGCCAATGACAGAAGTATATAACCATTAATTGAAAAATATATTCATACCTAGACAATATGTCAGAACTGTCAGAACTTAGCTACAAGGTTTAACTTTTTAAAAAATATTTTTAGGTTCCTTCTTCCTCAGCTGCAGCTAACAAGCCCTGAAATGTCATTGCTTCCAGGCTACTTGCACGCTCAAGCTCATCTACATTTCAACTCTTCTGATTTTTTGACCCAAGGGAATAAACTGCAATCAAATACAAATTGCAAAAATATTCAGCATTATAATTCAGTTTCCTGGAACCTGAGTTTACAGTCATCTCTGGTTTCCATTTTCCCATCTGCTGAATCCCACCCTTCTTCCACACAAGATGAATCTCAAGCTGTAAACTGCTCTGCCCAGGTGCTTTACTGCATTTACACTCCTCCTACGTTCCATGATCATTTTCCCACTCTCAACATTCTTCAGGAGACAAAGTCCCCTGACTGCTGCCAATAATTTTTCAGAAGTTTACTCACAGTAAATGCTTCTCAGTGACCTGTTGAAAAATCAAACTCAAGACGAATATAATCAAATTAATGCACCGTTAGTGGTTCCTACCAGCTCACTGCCAAGTCGTGCACCTTCAGAATGCTGCTCAGTTGATACTCCTCAGATTTCAGGGGTTGAGCATGTTCTTTAGCAGACTCAAGGTATGTGTTCACTTCAGCATCAACAGGGAACTCTGAATCCTGGAGAAAAACATGAAATTATTAATTCTGAGAAATGCTGCATAACTTCATACAATGTACTACCCACTATTTTGAAAATACAATTTTGTATTATTTTTTCTCCTCTATTTTTCTCCTCTATTCCATTTTGATCACTTTTTAAATCACTGTTACCCTGATTCTATTAATTTTGATACATATTGTTAAAGCTTACTGCAGGTAAAACTGTAAGACTGGGGTCAGCAGCAAACAACTGGACATTATTAGTTTGTTCTTTTAAATTATATTCCTATGAGTTAACTTCTGGGCAGTTATACAAATATAGCATTGCTCTAGGAAGAGATCAACCACCAGCACTAACCATTATCTGCAACCAAACATGAATTCACTGTTCATACCAGCAAACCTCTTCTTCCTCAAAACAGAATAAAACCACTTACATGGTTCAAGACACCACTAGTGGGAAAGAAGACACCACTGTGGATGCACAGAGAGATAATAAAAAATGGAAAATAAAGTTTTTCTGTCATTAATACTCATAAAATAGTTCGTGGAACAACATGGGTGTAAATGACAAAACCTCAGCCTGATACTTTTATTGATCATGCCATTTGTGTACCTGCTACTGGAATGAGTTATGGTGCTCAAAAAGGAAGGTTGTTAAATTGTTAGTATAAAATCCCTTATATCAAATTCAGGACAACCTCTGGTTTTAGTAACTATTTTGTGGGAGACAGACAAAAGTTAAAGTCAAAATTCAGGTAAATTAATTCATTTTCCTTAAGCAGAAAAAGAATGTTTTGAAGCTGTTAAACGGCAAGTTTAAAACTACCAGTTTAAGACACAGTGACTTGTCCTACTCCTAGAAGAAGTTAACTTATATAAACCTTTTCATTTCATCAGTGAGCAGATGGAAAGCTCCTTCAGTTTGGAACTACAGAATTACTCCCATTGTCCAAATTATATTTTCTTTATTTTCCCTAGGCTTTCCTCCCCTACTGGAGATGAAAAGAATAAAGTTGAGTTGTACTACCAAGCTCAGTGCAGCCCGTTCTGTGGTGTAATTACTGAATTGGCAGCTCAACTAAACAGTTTCTACTCGGATTGCAAACGGGAAAAAACTCGTACATGGACTACAGCAACAGGCAGGTCTGGATATGCAGCTCTGACAGCCTCTCCAAAGCAGCAAACCAGGGAGATGGCATCTACCTCAGATCTGTGCCTCTGGAGCAACCATTCACACACCTGGAGCAAAGCCCTTTTCCAGGACTCTACATTTGAGTATCAGTTTATTTGTAATGGTGGGAGCCCCCGGTGGTGTAGAGGAAAACACACTGCACTGTCACTGCAGAGACCCGGGTTTGATTCCCGGTCGGGGCCCCTCCCCGGGCAGATGGAGCTCGTTAGCCCTTAAGGCAATCCATCTACGTCCTGAGGACCTCACTGCCACCGTCCAAGCGTGCTTGGCCCCGGCAGATGAACCTCAGGATTAAAGGGTGGGCTCAGTTCCGCGCACACTGTGTCTCACCTAAAAAATCCAATGCGCAGGCTGGAAGGTGGAAAGACCTTCCCCGGTTCTTCGTTCGCGAAGAGACTGGCCATTATTATTTGTAATGGTTAACTGTGTGCTTGAAAATAGCAAATAGTTTTTTTCTTCACTTTTGGTCATTTTAAAGCACATGGTTTAACTGTTACCATGGAACTGGGTGATGGAGCTAAACTGAGAGAACTAAATGCATGTATTTACAGAGCTGTACACAGTGAACCTCTGAACCTACTGCAGGACACTGCGCAGTCTGATCAGAAGCAGATCGTAATCTGAGGTCACAACTGCACAGTCCACTTGGCCTCACCTATACACAGCTAACAGGTCCCAAAAAGCAGATTATACAAGTATGATCACACAGAATTACACTGAGAATGTCTGTGAGTCTGCACAAGCTTTAGTCTGTTCTGGCAATCACAGAAAAGTTGAAGAGACCAAGAGGGAATTGCATTTGCTTGGTGCAGTGCAGTACAACAGTGGGATTAACAGGGATCTACTTGGACCTGGGACTTCAGAAGCTGAGCACAAGGACCACAAAGCTTCCAGGCAGTGGGGAGAAGCTGCATCTCAACGTAGGACTCAACTGTACAGAAAGAAGCATCAGTGGCTGCAAGAACCCTCATGGGAAAAACTGGCATTCCACTGACAAAGCACTGGACTAGAACTATAAGATTACTGGCACGGGCTATTTTCCATTCTTCCATTTGCTCTCTATCCCTATTTTCCATGGAGGTTAGCTCCATGACTTGCATTAACAGGCAAAGCCACTGTATTCTTCAAAAGACCTTTCTTGCTAGTTCAACACCCACAAAAAGTCAAAACACACGTAGTTAATCTTGCAGCCTCATTTTCCTTGAGTGTGGTCTAAGATTAGTCAGCAGACTAGGAGATTTATTACTAACTCTAATTAACCAAGCTAAATGGCTTTATTAAAAATAGATTGTCATTAAAGAATGTAAGGAGGGCAACAGTGCACAATATATTTTAAGGACTGCACCAGTCATTACAAAGCCACTTCCCAAGACACCACAGGTTGCTGAAGATGTGGCTGATGGCTTGTGTTTGCAACATTTAGGAAATTCTGCTGTGAGAAGCTTTGAAGGAAAGACTGAAATTGCCTACTCTTTAAAATGTCCATCACCCAGTAAGATTAAAAAGGGAATAAAATGAATGTATTTTAACCTCAAAATGCACACAAACAGCAGGGATAACCACTAACTTCTTAAAAATTTGTTTTCACTAAACTTGATGGGAGCCACCCCGTTAATTCATAGGAATGAACATACAGCACATTTCAGAACTACAAACTATCAAAAGAATACAATTTCGTCTCCCATTTCAGAAGCTCTCCAAACTGCATGTTCTACAAGGATGCTATTAACCAGAGTCCAAATTTTTCAATGGTTATGAAGATAATTAAGCTGATGTCTTAACGATCAGTGTGAGCACATCTATTGCAGACCCAAGACCTGGAAGACATTTTCAGTGCACTGTGGCTTCAATCACAAGACAATAAATAAAGATTACTTTAATCTGGCATTGTTAATACAGGAAGGAATCACAGTATGTTTGTGACTAAAGTTCCAGATTTTTACAGAACTGCATGCCAAGTTCTGATGGGGTTTCAGCCTTACTGTTCTCGCACATCTCTGAAGTCCATTGCAAGAAAAATCCATTAATTTTCCAAAGTTAGGAAAGATTAAAATAAATCTATGGTATTTATTATATACAGACTAAAGAGCAGAGTAAAGAGATGAACTGGAAGCGAGTACAGTCCCAACATGTGCCACTGCTTTCACACAAATCTTGCTTTCTGTACTCCTTGTCTTGCAATGTTTCACCTTTGGAGAACTGCCAATTTGAACAACTACAGCTATAAAGCAGAAAAGGCATACAATTAACATGCTTTTTGCAAACTGTTCCCCTTCACATTATGGAGCAAAAACAATTAGTAAACATTACCAGACCTAATCATTTCAGAGAGAAACAAACCTAGGAAAGGCGAGGCAATCTGAATAGAAGCGACTGAAAGTCTTGCATTTGTTAGTAGAAAAAAAACCCCCAGATACTACTTCAGGAAACACTGCTGTAAAGCACTGCTGTAACATTCAAAAAATATCATAAAAAGAAGGAAATATGAAATATTAATATTTTTACCATTCCTGACTATGTGAAGTACTCCTGGAACTGGAGTTTTCCTCTCTGCAGTGATAATCCTGTATTCTACTAGAACAAGGGACTTGGCCTCAGTTGTTGAGACAGTTCAAAGCTCTGGTTCCTACCGCAGGGTCTGAGTGGCATCACCAGCAGTGCTGCCCATCATGGCCCGATGAAATGCCCATTTCAGGAGCTCTCCAGCACACACCAGGTGGGAGTTACAGCATGAATACATCAGCTCTTCCTCGGAGTTGATTATCTCTGCCTGAGAAAGCTACCAAGGAGTTTGGATGCAGTACCAGCCTAAGGTGTTCTCTCACAGTATTTCCAAGATAGATCATCACTGTGTTCACTTAGCAAGGTGTCAGAACTTCAGTTTATGTGAGTCATTGCTCAGCATGTATGTTCTGAGCTCCTCAAAAGGGACACAAACAAGCTACCTATGAAATTAAAGGTCAATATAGATTATTCTTCCCCAGATACAAATATTTATCCCTGTAAAATAAATGTGGTATTTCTATCCTAAAAACTTCCTACAAGTAAAAATGTTCAAGAATGCTAATACAAAGACAGTTTTTCTCCCCCAACAAATCTGGGCACAGCTGGTGAACTCAACGCACATCCTCTGATTCTCAAACCATTCCTTAATTTTATTTAATGAAACAAATCTTGTCTTGATGGAAACTGTTATGCAGTTAAGACAATTTACCCTTCAAGCTCTTGGAAATCTTTCTTTTCTGTCCCATCTTCAGTTTTTACAGTAAGACTGCCTTTTCTCTTCAGAGCAAGTCTACACCTTCCTTTTTCCTCGGGGAAGACACAAGACTCATTTGTCAAAACATACAGAAGGCAATGAATAGAGAAGTGGAACTGATCTAAATCATCCCACAGCTGAGGAAAATGCAGTGGAGTTTAACAGAAAACAGAAAACACCCAAATCAGTTGGTCTAAATCACAGCTTGGCCTTGTGTGCATCATTATCACATGAAGGTCTAAGTTTCTCCTCACTCAGATGTTAAAAATTGAAGTCAAAAAGAAGTGGTTTCACTATGCAACTGTGTGAGGGAGGAGAAGGAGCGATCTTTTTGCCAAAACTGATGACTATCACCAGTAGTTCCCACTTGAAAACGGTGAAGGTCATCCTAAGACTGCAGATCAGACATGCACAGGGTGCTCGGTCAGCCACAGGCACCGCTCTATCCACACATTCAATTGGAAAGCCAAATACCAGATATTTTATTCAGAAATGAAGAGAAAGAATGAAGATGAAATTCTTCTTAGGGCATAGCTACTGCCTATGTCCAAGATTCAGCAAGACCCATACAAGCCTAACTGTACCACTAAATATTTCCAAGAAAATACTCATTCAATCCTCACCCCAAACTCAGTATTATCTCTGCTCTTCTGTACTTACAAAAAGTACTGCACTAATCACTGATAGCTACAGGGATATCATTGAAATGCTGGTTTTACACCAAGTTAAAGAGAATTTTAATAGCTGTTTGCTTATTTTCCCTGAAAAATCTGACAGGTTTGTATTATGGAGGGTATGTTTTGCACATTTTCTTTTTAAACACATTTCAATACATTGAAATTTCCACATTTTATTTCTTAAATATCAAACCATTCCCACAGAAATCAGCAGATCTACTCAGAAGCTCCTTATTAAACATAAGGTTTTCACAACAGGACTTGAATTTTACATTCAGTTTGTGTCCAAACCTTCACAGCTTTCAAAACAACTCAGAGATAACTAAGAACTCATATATTCAAAAGGTAAAAATAAACAAGACATTCTTAAAAGACAAATATGTAAGTAAGAATGAAAATAATCGTGGTTGTAATCGCTCACACTGAATCAATCTGTCTTCAGACTATCAAAAATAAAGTAAATGTGAAAACATTTAAAAAGCCAATTATGGGATTTTCAAACCCCAGTTTCAAAGCAAGTTAAGAAAGATCCAAATCTATTCCTGTTTCCCTCTTTCCCATTAGGAAAATCCTGTTCTCTGAGTAACTCGGGCTTGGTGCACTGGAGGCAGGTGGCTTCAGGAGACACCAAATACTGAGTAGGAAACTATTAAATTAACATTAAATGCTCTGCTGTGAGAGTGACAGAAAATTAACACAAAGTATAGTAGCTCTTCACAATTTATGTGGGTTTTTTGGTTTTTTTTTCTTATATTTTCTGTAATTCAAGGAGTATCCTTTTCTAGAAGAGCAGGAAAGAAACGAAGATACTCAGTGCAATGCACCAGCCAAATAGTCAGTAGACACTAATGTAAGATTAATACTGAAACAACTCCATTTCAAAATGTTCCAGTGTCCATAATAACTGTAATACACCACCTTTACACATTATTTTACTATGTTAATCATGACCACGATTATTTTCTAAACATCTGAAATGTAAGGAAAGGAAGTTGAAAGCATTAGCAGGAGAAGGCAGTAAAACTTTTAGTGCGTGCTACATCTTGCTTGGCTTGCTAATAAAAGACATAAAACTCAGCTACAAAGGCTGTGGCCACGTAAATCCTCCTTATTCACTTTATAACCCTGACAATTTTTCCTTTTTTGGATAAAAAAACCCATGAAAATAATATGTAATAGGTAATAAAAGTCAGATTAATTAAAAAAAGCAATGGTAAAACTGTTGTGTCTTCAAGTTCAGGGCTAGTGCAGCTCTTCAGACAGTTTGTGAACTGGTGCTAACACTAAATTTACCCTTGAAATCGCTCCTGACCATCTCAGTTTTAAGGCTCTGCCTCTTCCTATGGCCATTCCCCGGGCAATAATGAAACCAGAAAGCTCTACCACTATGAATGTCTGACTGTACCACAGACACTCAATCACTTTTTGACTGGAGCTCTCATTGACAGATTCACAGAATTTATCTTCTGCTATCAAAAGGATAAACTTAAAGCTGCTGCACTAATTTTGTTTCTTTTATTGTGGCTATTAAAACCATATTTTTATATGATTAATAATTGGAGAGGTTTGGAAAAAGGCAGAGGAAGCTAACAATTATAAAAAGCTCCATCACTGAAATGCAATATCTTTCTTCCAATTTTCAGCACTACAGCTTGTTTAACTTTATCACCACTATTTCAGAGAGTTAGCAGTAAAAAATTAAAAAAACTTACTCTGTGCCAAACATATTGCCCAACCCTACAGAAATAAAACTACTGCAATATTTTAGCTTCTGCTGAAACTTGAAAACTTCTTCACAAACACCCATTTAAATCACATTTCTCAGTTTAAAGCAACGTGGCTGTGGCTGATGCTGCCGAGGATAAACACAACACTCAAATGTGGGACTGGAACACAACTGGTGCTCTCGAGGCAACAACCAGTGAGCTGCACAGTCACTCACAGCACTGAGAGCAGGAGTTGTAGGACAAGCTTAAAAGTGTTCAGAAAAGCTGGAGCCCTGAGCAACCTGGGCTAGTGGAAGGTGTCCCTGCCCTTAGCAGGGGGGTAGAACTGGATGAGCTTTAAGGACCCTTCCAAGCCAAACCATTCTGGGATTCTGAGAAACACAGAACAGCTCCTTGAGCCTTGCTCGAGGCTGACCATGGAACAACGAGGAGATTTAGGATGCTCTGCAGCCACACTGGATGTAAGACAAACCCTCAAACTTCATCAAGATTGACAGAATTTCTCCAGAGAACAAACAGTCCTGAAAAACAACCTATTCACTGAGGACCTGTTCTATCTTACAAAGGATGTCTGTGCTGTACTGAGATACCCCATACAGCTTCTTCCAGCACTTCTACCATCACAGCTACTTCAGATATATCTGTAACCCCTTCTTTTGACTAATCTTGCCTGTTAGAGCATATTCCATGCCCAACACTCTCTGCTGAGTCAATAAGGTGAATAAGGAGTCACAGTGAAATTATTCGAGCACATGAATGTCCTAATAAGCCTCAGTGCTAAGTTCATATTACCATCTCAATAAAGTGATATAATAATCATCCAACTCTTAATTTACTACTCCCTCATGGTAGGGACTGAACTTAATATATGTAATTGAAATGAATTTCTTAATTTAAAATTATTACAACTCTAAGACACAAAGTCTATACTGATATGCCAGGATTTTACATTTCTACTTCTGACTGCCATTAACAGGAGTTATGAACATAAAATCATCACATGTGAAAGAATAAATTCAGTACTCTTTTACTGGTAGCCATTCCCAATTTGTTGCCCTGGTTCTTGTGCTCATCCTATCACCAAATCATAACAGAACATGCTCCTGTTGGTTTTTCAAAATAATAATAAGTCACACAGATAATCAACCTTTGACGAGTCACAAAGCAATATGTTCATACAGCACAAATGGACAGCATAACTACATATAATCTCACATAAACAAGTGCAAACTCTGTTACAAAACTCGGCTTGCTCACTTGCCAAGGAGAAGAAAAACAACACGAATGAAAATACTGCAGTAAATTATGATGATTCAAGGTGCACAATCAATTGCCTGGATTTTCATGGCAGTTTTGTAGGTCACAAATAACCACATGCTGTTCCCAAAGACACTCCCTTTCCCTTCCTTACGCTTGAAAAGCTACTATAATTTATGACCAACGTTAAAATAAACAACAGTGCAATAAAAAATGGAAACTTCCTCCAATTATAATTTTATTTTGTAGATTTAAATTTTGATTGTGGTGCTATTAAACTTCAGCAATATTGTAAGTTACGGCAGCACTCGCTGCATATGCCACACAATCCATCATGTTAAAGAGGCAATGCTGATTAAATGACAGACATCAAAGTTACTTCAGTTTTCTGATGGACTTCAAAGCATGTTGCAGTTTTGTCCTTTTTTTTATATATATATATATTTTAAAAATTGCCCATAGTGACTAAGATTAATTTTCTCTACTACAGAATTGTCCTCCAGTGGAATCAACTAAACAACGTAGATGCTTTCTGCAAACACGTTGATGTGTTTGCTGTCTTGGAACAGCCACACCAATCAAGAAATTAGTTATCAAACATGACACATTCAGACCTAAATGTACAAAAAGCCTCCCAGATCAGAGCTGGTGATCCTGGTACACTATCAGAGATACTGGGGTATCATTTGTATTAAATCACACCCTACACAACATCCATGCCTCCTGTAAGAATCTTCCCATTGCAGGATTTGAACTGATTTCAAGACCCCAGGGTTAGAGCCAGGAACAGCTCATTTGCTGTTTGGGAATTTAGCATTAAAAGAACAAGGATTTCCCATATTTTAAGTATTAATACGTGTAGTGGACGATTTTTTTCTTCCACAAAACATCAAGAAACAAGATTATACATCCATCTACAGATGTTTCAGACTACAGCTCATCTGAAGTAATTTTGATTTTATTTCTAAAACATGCACTGTAAAAGATAAAAGAGCGTGGGAAAAGTCTTACTTGATAATTTTGTTTGACACAGTCTCACCTTCTGCTTCTACTAAGAGAGAAATGTATCTATTCCCAAAGATTCTCCTACCACAAGTAATATCCAAATACCAACACTAGAGGTTCAAATTATTAACAAAAAATTTTCATTTTTTCCTCAAATTAATATTCTGCTTCCAAGGCAGTTACAGGAACATCAAACTGTGTTTCTGTTCCCAGTAGCCAGTACACACTGATTTTTCACATGACTAAAGTACACACTGTAATCATCTCAATAACTGTTATAAGGCACACAGGGTTTACAAAGGTCCATAGATCACTACAATGAACTGGTAAACACACTCAGGGCCCATTAGTTATTGATTTATTTGCAATTACCCGTTACAGATGCTGTCCATGTTACCCCTGTTTGCACTTCATCATACTGACTCCATTTCAGGACAGCAAGCAACCATTATATCAAGCTCCACATAATGAGAAATAATGAAAACAAAGCTGTAAGAGTGCTCTGACATGCAGGTACAAAGCACTCCACCTGTCAATACTGGAGAGAAATGGATTTTTTATAATAAAGAGCTAATTAATTGATTATTATAGTCACAAGCAGTAAGTGCTCCATCAAACCCTGCTAAAGCTGATTATCCATCCCAGTTAAGCACCATAAACATTTTCAGCTCTGCAGGAAGTGGATCCTGCAGAATATGAAAGTGAGGAACTGCCAGACTGGCTTCCCCAACGTGCCATCAGTGGAACTGAAACTGCCACCAACTGCCTGAAGGTGTGAGGAGTCAGTCTGCTCCACATTCAGCAAGGCAGATTAGGAAGCCAGATTCATCTGTAACTGATTTTGGATCACATAAAACCCAAGCCATTGCACTCCCTTGAATTAAATTTCTACTTGAGCTATTCATAGCTTAGAAATAACCCCATTATTTAGAAGTTGTCAGTTTTTTCAGGGCTGAAGAACTGGCTGTAACTGCCAGTACATTTGTGAAATGCCCAACCACATTCTCCGCTCAAAATCAACAGTCTGACCCAGAATGCTCTTAGATTCAATTTCCATCTGCTAAATTTTATTCTACATTTGTCTGCTAAGTAAACAGTGCTATTAAGTATGTATTTTGTTTTCTTCGTCATAGTCAATGAGGAAGAGCCTCCTAATTAAACCTGATATAGTTGAAGATGACCCTGCTCATTGCAGGGGGGTTGGACTATGTGGCCTCTAAAGGTCCCTTCAAACACAGACTATTCTATGATTCTGTGAACTTTAAAAGGCACTGTAGTAAAGTATACTTTTATTTCTATTTAGTTTACTAAGTGATCCAAACCTCCCCTCCTGGTCTCTTCATGCAATAAGACCTCTCCAGTGTGTCATTTCATAACTTGATCAGTAGCTCTGAATCAAAACACTAATCAAATTTGAGATTTTTTTTTTTTCCCCCAAGTCATATATAACAATGCTAAATAGCTTATGAAGAAAAAAAAAATCTCTGGAAATATTTGATTATTCTCCATTTAAGGCTGCATGTCAGACTCAACTCCATTAGTAACATTATTTATGCTGATTTCATGCAATTCCACAATTGTATCTTCCACAAATGGGATAATTTGTATTAATATTATTACTAATCATATACAATTTTTAGTGCTATCACTCCATTCCTCCATTTCTTGAGTCACTTTTTACATCTTAAATACAGTTTTGAAAGCACCCACAGATTATTGGCACAGTCTCTCTGAGACAATTTCTTACAACAGAAGAAGATGAAAAAATAGCATTAGTTTATCACCACCTGACTCCCGAGTTACAATATTGAAACACTGAGCTTTCATGTGGGATAGGAGAACTGTAAGATTTTATTCAATTCTCGAAGCCTAGTCCATGTATCCTCAATAGAAAGGTAATTTGTTTCATGTGGGTTAGGACAGATGGCATGGGGACCTAAAATGAATTTTCCTCTGAAAAACAGCAATCGTTTACCCAGTGGATCAGTTCTTTTTCTGTATTCAAAATCATATATCCTTAGTAGGAATGCAAGTAACAGTTTGTATTGCTTTTTATTACCATTAGCCCATCAAAACCCACTCAATTTTGAGATGGAACCAGATGCTATTTGTCCTTTTTGGTCTCTCTACAAGCTGCAGAAAAACTGTTCTTCCCATGCAGCAGTTTTCTGTTCCAACCTCTCTGGCAAAATCAGAAGGAATATCCAAAACCAATTCTCCCCAACTGCTCATCCACAGAAAGACTCAAGACAACTTGCAATCTCATTCCATCCTGGGGCACTTGGGCAGTGCCAGAACAGCTTCAGAGCTGTTACTGGAGATGGCAAATTTCACTCATCAGTAGCTACAGCACAGGATGAGTATGAAGAACACGGGCTTTATTAATTATTAAGGCTGCCATCTATTGATATTTCTCTGTGGACTCAGAGTAAAGGTACAGCCAGTTATGAGACAAAAGTGGATAAAACCCCACTGGATTCACTGAGTACAGTTTGGAACATAATGCTTGAAGAGACATCAGCACAAATCTACAGCAGAGAGAGAACACAACACCACCTACCCAGAAAAATTCACTGTTTATCTGATCACAGGCTGTACCAGCCTGTTCTCATTCACAGGACGCTACCAGAGGTAAACCCTGGTTAAGAATTATTTTAGGAAAACTAAGAACACAATCTGGATGTAAGAGGAGCAAGACACTAGTGAGAAAAAGCAGGCTGAGAAGGGAACACTCAGGAATTCTGCAGTAGAGCACACAGGACGTTGCAGCATACAAAATCAGTTTAAAAAATCCTGGTGCAACCAAGGCATCTCTATTTTAATTATTCTTATACCTTAAACAATTGCCTTTGTTTCCTCCATCTACTCCTCTTTTTTCCTTGTAATTTGCCCAATTCCTGAAAATCTAGAGAGGTTCAAACCCTCCCTGAGCCCTGATTCCCCAGCCATACAATTATGCCCAACTGCCCTTTGAATGTACAGAACAAGTGTGACTCTTCATTGTACACTACAATAACATTAAGAAATGTCATGAACTATAAATCTGAATTTCATTCCCCCTTGTATTATGAAATCACTTGTTGTAGTAAGTGTCCTTATCTGTTACCTCATCTTCTTGGCATCTTCCTCTATGACTTTAGTAAAAGCTTGAGGATCACAAGCCACCTTAACACATTCCTCTTTAAAGCAAACCCAAGTGGACAGGAACAGGCTGATTAAATTCCCTTTGCCCAATTTTCTACCTGTATCAGAAGTCCTCTCTCATTCTCTCTTGATTTCACAACACACCAATTGTGGCTACACCTCTCCCCACACAGATTTAACTGTAGCTTTTTTGCTCTACTTTTGTCCTCTGAAATTCTCCATCATTAGTCTTGTCTCCCCTTATTTATCATTTATAATCTGTACCATTGTCTCAGTCTTGCTTTACTTGTACTTCCCAGTCATCTGATATGTTCTTAGCAAACTTCCACTCCTTCCCTTTGTAGCTTCCATGCATTCCTAGGTACTTACATGGCATGTGGAAAATTCTGTGGAACAATTACTTCATTATGCAGAAAGAGATCAACTTGCACTGCCACCTTTCCTATTTTAAAGCCCTACTCCCACTGCCACGTATTTCAAAGTGTTCTTAGAGTACAATCAACAATGTAAGCACAGGAATAGTTTCAGGAAAATAACATTTCTGTAAAGTGCCTTTTGGATTTGGGTATAAATTCTAGTCCTGCTGACAGGACTTCAGTTTCTCATTTCTGATCCAGAATGCAGGATTGCAAACTTCCACTTGTTGACATTCAAGCCACCATGGACTCATTATAGCCACTTGGTCTAAACCACACGATTCACAATGCCCTGCTCTCCCCTGTGCCTCAAGCCCACATCAATTCCTGCATTATGGTGCAAATCAGCCTTTTATTTCCAAGTGCCCAAAGACGAAATCATCTCGCTCAGAGAGCTGCCTCTTCTTCTTCACCTGTCAGTTCATTCTTTTATCTTTTATTTCTACCCTCAGTTGTCAAATCAACATCTCGTGTCTTCTGTTGTTGTTGTTGTACTTGTGCCTTCCCTCTGCAGGCACTGAAGGCAGTATTTGGCAAGAGCTTTTCACAGTTAAACTGGAAAACCACCAACCCGTTTTTTCCTCAAAGGAACTGCAGTTACTAAAAGCATTTGATATGTTTTTAAAGAACTCTTCTCTGTGAACACAGTTATTGCTGCACATCAGATACAAGGCCTGTAATGTTTAAGCCATAAACTGTGTCTCTGGACTCCTTTTGTAATTGCCCTGAAGGAAATTCTAACAAACTCTCCAACTTCCAGACCCTCACTGATGAAAAATTCAGTAATACTCTGCCTCCAGATCAGACTCAGAAACTCACTGGAATCACATGGCCAATTTCTTAGGTATTAAAGATCCTCTTTTTGTGCATATGGAGCAAAGCAGAAAACAAAGTAATGCCCACTAGAACATATTAGACATCTTTCATCTCGATTTCTATCATTGCCACAATTAAATGCACATTTACCCTTTTTCTGGAGCAGAAAAAACATTAAATATATACAGGTGATGAATTTCAAAAAAGATTACAGCATCTCCCACTGCTGTCTTAGGATTATCTTCTGACCATTAGCTTCTTAAAACTATCTTATTTGTTCAGAACATTTGAAAGAAAACACATTTTAGAACGAAGAAACATCTTACACAAGCAATTATTCTATATTCAATTATGAATGCACCACCTCAAAAGACTGGTAAGTCTAAAAGACTTCTGGTGCTGGAAGTTGGACATGTTACTGCACTACAGTGAAATTCAAGGTTTTTGAGTTCTCACTTTTTGAGTCAGAAATAAACCCTGAAAAAAAAAAAAAGGCGAAAAAGTATGTGGCAAGAGCATAATTAATAGAGGTTACTTAATCAGGTTTGAGAAGCAACATTCTAACTCCATATTTCTATATTTAAACTAAGCTTAAGCTACACTGGATTCTTTCATCCAAGATATTACTGCTAATACACTCCTGCTATTTTTGTGTGTCTATGACTTTAACAGTCCTTAGTCACATTTCTAGAGGCTTCCACCAAACTGGTGGGTACAGTCTCTCCAAAAACTTCCTTTTCTAACTCAAAATCTAAAGGGAATATAAAGAACAGAGCAAGAGATGTATGGTCATCACAGATACTCAAAAGAGCACCACTTTACAATTTCAAGTTGGGGTTTTTTTTCTTTTAATTTAAGGATTAAAGCATTTAAATTCCAATACTGCACAAAGGACTCGGGGATGGGAGAGCACAAAATTACCTGTATATTCCTCAGTGGGGTGGAGTGAAGAAACAAACACAAGGAGCAGAAATTCCAAGTAACAGCTGAGAGCAGCAGTTGAAATTTCCACAGAAAAAAAAAAAAAAACACTGAATGGAAGGTCTAAATATATAACCAACATTTTTTGCACTGATATGTACTATATATCTGCCTGGTAGCTTGTCTGTACACTTCAACAAAAAGGTAGACGGCAATGATCAGCAGTAAATCTTTATCATAACAGCGGAATTACAACTTGCTCAAACCAAAAAACCCCAAACACGTCATGCTTTACTGCATTACCTAAACAGGAGCAGAGAAACCCTTAAACATGTTAAGTTCAGGAGTAATTGTAGGAGAAATGTAGAGGTAAAAGTCCCCTTGACAAGCAGACGAATTCTCCCCATGATTCAATCATCTAATACCTTCCTATACAATTTCATCAGGATTCAGACATGGAAAGGCCGTGAGGACTCTCTAACAATGACCACAAACTTGAAATTCCCTCCAGAAACCTTCACCTACTCTTGAGTGAGCAGGAAGAAATCTGGAGGAACATACAGAGCGAGCAGATCCTGTGTCCACACACACACCATGCAGATCCAGCTTCCCCAGCAGAGCAGGGCTTGGAACCCAGCACTGTCCTGCTCACCTCATTCACCAGCAGAAAACAAGCACCACCAGAAAAACACAAAGAATGAAAGGAGAAAAGAAAATAGGGGCAGAAATATTAGGGGCAGAAAACTGCAACCCTGTCACTGGCAACAAGGCATTGGATCTGTTTCACTGGTTATGATTAAGATACTAATTACCAGACAATGAACCTTTGCACTACAACACTATACAGTGACAGCTGACTTGCTACAGGAGCTGGCTATTTAGCATGCTTGGACAATAATATCAGCCTCATCTCAGCATATGAGACTTACATTCTCAAAAGCATTTAGACATCTAAGGTCCCTTCCAACTCACACCATTCCATGATTCCACAATCTACTGCCTTCATGGCAGGGAACCCAGACACCTTGGTAGAGGTTGAAATCCAAGCCACTGCTATTTTGAGAAGAAAAACTGAAAGGCTCAAAACCCCTTGGTAAATGGCTTTCAAGGACTGGGTGTGCAGCTGAAGTACAGTAAGACAATACAGACTCCTCTCATTTGTAAAACCCAGCATATACTTGTGTGGCTAAAAATAATGGGCAAATTAGAGTTCATGCAGACTCACCAAAAAGAGTGCTAATAAAATCAAATCTCAGCTGTGCCATTAATTTATTGAGTGGAACAATCCAATGACATACTAAAGTGACACTCAAATACATCTGGCTGCAAAGAGAGACAAAAAGGTTACTCTTTCCTTGTTTCCTCTCGTTACATTTATTACAGTAACGTACTTCTGACAGGAAATTCATGATGAATTAATTCAATTAGTTAGAAGACCTTTAAAAGTAATAAAAATAGGATTTGTATTATTAGGACCAGCATTTATAGCTCCGAATCTCCAATTTAAAGGCTTCCCTGACATTCATAAATTACTTAAGATAACAAACAAAGAAACAGAGAAGGACCGTTCCAAAAGGTATAAAATAGAGCCAATCTCCAGCACTGTGGAGTGGCTGACACAGCTGATGAGAACAGTCCCCTGCACAGGTGTTGGCATGTTCTGACTAAGCTCCCAGCCCCAGCTTTGGCACATCCAGCCTCTCTTATTGCCACCGAGGCTCTCTACTCACACACATCACCAGATGGTGGCGAGAAGCTTCCTCTGTGTGTACCCTGACAAAAATGGAAATAAACTCCACAGATTGTAAAGAGCTCCTTGCTATGACTCCCAGACCAGAAATCAGTTAACTTAGTGCCAAGGTTAAGAACATATGAATGCATTAGCTTGTTTGTTTGTGCTTTTAGAACCAATACAGGAGTTATCAAATACAACACAGGACCTATCCAATTATCCTTAAATGTGCTCCAAATATTGTCAGCCTTCCCCTCATTCTTTTTATAAACTGTGTAAATGTAAAACAATTAATTAGTACATAACAGGCTGTCTTACATTAAAAGAAAACAAAACTCTATAAATAAACAATTGTGCCAACGTAGCCCTTTCAGCTCCTCTTCATTGTTACTTCCAAAATTACTTCAGCCTGAGTGGATTTTTGAGATCAAAGCAAGCCCCACACACACACACTGCTGCTTCAAAGCTGTGGTGGCAGGCAAAAATTGGTCATGAACTATTAGTTGGAAAACAGAGGAGAACCTGGAGGAACAAGATCAGAACAAGGAAAGTTTAGTCAACAACAGAACAGCAGCAGAAGAAACAGCTGCCAAAGCCTATCCTGGAACTCAAGAGTACAACCCTTTCCAATTAATATTATGTTTCAACAAAAACCCATCACTCAGCAACTGGCTGCATATAAAAAAATCCAAGTACAAAACACTCAAAATGAGGATTCCATCCAACACAATTTTTTAAAGTAAAAATATCTATTTCATCTCCATCTTCAGCGCTATTTTCATTACTAATGCAAAACCGAGGGCAATATGTTGGTGTTCACCAACCCTGTGATCTGTGCTGAAACATGACTGGGGTATCCTCCCTAACTATTACCTTAACACGGGTATGTGCTGCTCTGATTATTTTATCTGCTGGATTCCAGAACAATTTTTGCATCAATTGTGAAGGAGGCCTGTGAATTTCTTTACTATCACTAACGCCCTTTTCAGGCTGCATTCTTAAGTGGCCATGAAAAACACACATATAAAAGGCAGAGAGACATCACACCTATATGCATTGTTCTTAAATTATCTACATAGGTTCAGTAATTTACACAGAACTTTTTTTTAATTATAATTATTGTACACCAGAAGTGTGGGCAACATTTTCACATTAACAAGTACCACTGGCACATGACTAAATTTTTTTGTTAATACTACATACAGTGATTTTGCACAGTCTTTTTGTTTATCTGTTCCTTTACTTTTCAAGCTATTTGTGGAAATCAACTCATGATAGATTTACATCACAGCAAATCTCACTTTTTGCTCTAGTGCTTCCAAAGAACAGTTATTTTACAGGTGCTTCAGAAACACTGGGGAGCTTTGC
Source organism: Empidonax traillii (assembly GCF_003031625.1). Classification (NCBI taxonomy): domain Eukaryota; kingdom Metazoa; phylum Chordata; class Aves; order Passeriformes; family Tyrannidae; genus Empidonax; species Empidonax traillii. Next base: position 1,069,443 of record NW_020955477.1, read on the forward strand.
TTTCTACCACGAGTGAAGCATTCCTGCAAGAACAGAAGCAGCTTCAGATGAGTGACTGGATGATCAGCTTTGGATAATTTAAAGTGTGCAGCACATGACCTGAACTATACACACAAAAGAGGATAAAACCTTGTAAACATAAATATAGAAAGAAATGCAAACTCAAACACTCCACCTGGTAATTTGACACTACTTCAGCGTTGTCTGGTCTGTGTTTTGACTAACAGAATGCTACAGCTAGGCTTTCAAACTTCTGTTTTTCAAACTTGGTAATTCAGCACCTTAGTTGAAACTTAAGAGTATTTACAAAACCAGCAGAAGAAAGGAAGAGATGGGGAGTTTCTAGGGAAAAGAGAATGACTGAAAGGAAAACCACTTGAGTATAAACAATATATTGTGCTTTTTGCCCCCAAAACCAGTCTCAGAGATCATGGTCACATTAAGACACTGGACTGTACTTAAGTAAAAATGAATTTGCAATATGAAAAGATTCCCGATGTGTCCATAAAATTGTTCAGCAGTTGTGCCTTACAAAGCGGTTCCATTTAGTGGCAACAGATCTGATTTACCTTCATTGCCTAAATGTGACGCTGCAATGATTTCTGTTCCCTTGGCATAACCCCATCTGGAGATCCATCATTACAGGCTGGTTTCCAGCACAAATGTGTCCCACCTCAGACTCCCTGCTGGCAGAGCTTTCACTTGGGTTACTGCGTGCAAGAGCAGGTGAGACCAATTAATCCATGATTATACAACAACAAGTTTTAATCACGATCAACCCTGCCAGGCCCCGATTCAAACTGGAAATCCAATTAGGACAAGGCCTGTGACCCATTACCATTGTCTTCATGGCACGCCACACTCCCAGGAAACACTATTACATTTTCTGGAGGAAAATGGTCCGATTATTAATTCATAAACTCTTTGGAATAAAGACTGAGTATTTTATTTCATTTCTCTGCATTCAAACAGAAACAATTAAGCCTCTGCTTTCTACTCCCAGAAGTGCAGTTTGAATATACAAGACAAACAACCCCGAACACGACAAGCAGCGCGTGTTCCTGCCAGAGCACTTGGGGTGTGGGAGAGATTTGTTACCATGCAAACTAAATGCTAATGTTGGATTTCATTTTCCTTAAAGTGATGTTTACATATGCAAGGGCTTTGTTTAAATATTGGGAGAAAAGATTGAAACACCAAAATCCATAACTTAGTCCAGAATAGTTAATTTAAAATATAAATACGGCAGTGAGCACCTGAGCTTCTCCCTCCAGATTTTAGGGGTCCGAGTGCTTATTTCATATTTCAATCACAATTCAGCAATTTAAAAGGGATCTAGTTTCATCCATGACTTACTCAAGCTGAACTACATTAAAATGGAAAAAACCAAAACAAACCAAACAATTAATATTAACTTTAGCCTTGCTTAATCTACTTTTTGTTCTAAGTATATCAAGCAGAAGTTCACACATTGCCCTGAACATCAGCCTAAGTTAACTGTGAATTTTAGACTGCAAATATTTCTTCTGGAAGAATATTTCTTTCCAAATGGTGCTGATTATTTACCCAGTTCAAATACATTTACCGTTCTGTACATTTTGACTTGCCACTGTATATCAATTAAATTTAGAACTTTTATAGAATTATTTTATAGGTGTTTTATCAATACCCCAAAATACCCAAGCAGATCATTGGGTTGTACTGAAAACTAAAACTGCATGTATATAAGGTTCCCAAATTATTACACAACTCTTCCCATCGCTTGCACTGTAAAATTTTTATTATAAAACAGACCTCTAAAAAAAAAAGAAAAATTATAATTGAAATAGATTTCTGTGGAACTTAGATTTTTTTTTTCCCCTCACACAAGAAAAATCCCTTCTTAAAAAGCATTGACTTTTTTCAAGTGAACTGAACTTTGCATCGATAATGTCATAACCAAGGTACCCAACACTGCTCATACCTTGGGCAGTGCATTCTAATGCCAGTTAGTGACTCACTTTCCTTTAAAGAAATAAAGATCTTGGCAGAAGTTTGACTTTGAAAAGAGGACTGGAATGGCCCAGTTAGAGACCCTGTACCAGCAGAATCCCCTTCAGCGGCTCCAAGTACCAAACACCTGTTCGAGAAGAAACAAGCACAACTAAACCACTCTCCTCCTGGGCCCCACAAAATTCCCACACCATTTCCAAGAGAAACTTTAAGGCCTTGACACTTTAATTAAAGGGAAACCAAAGCATTAGTCCCAAGTTAATGAAATGACTCAATTCTGGCCTCAAATGCCAAACACTGCTGACATCACCAACAGCTGTACAAGCATCGATCCACCTCCTGCTGCGGGTGCTTTGCACGGAGCCTCCTGTGCTCTTGGCAAGTTCCCTCTTAACTCCTGTATGGTCAAATCCTACCGTAAATCCCAAAGTGAAGGAGGGACAGCACTGCAGGAACACCTGTGGGGTAAAGGAAACCCATGTGCACAACAGAATTCCCAACTCTCCCCCTTTGACAGGGCTGTCTGTTCTGAGCAAGGCAGAACAGCTACTGATAAAAGAAACATTTTAAAGTCCTCAGGTTTATGTATTTTTCTTCCTATCTTTTACATCATCTCAGCAACACTCAAAGGTTGTTTTTCAAATTAAATATTATTTCAATAGGTTCCTCTTGCAGGAAACCAAAGCATTTGCATCTAAAAATCAGTAATTTTATTATCAGTAGTTTCTGTAAGTGATTACAGCAAGAGTGAGACTCACAGTCTCACTGAAGACAGATTATTATTCTAAAATCTGTCATTATTTACACTCAGAGACAGAAAGAAACATATAAATATGCAAAGCATATGTACAATTAGAATTAGGATCAAATGCATTCTAGTTCCCAACATCCTTCTGCACTGGTTTTCAGTCTTGGGACTCTGTTACTTTATTATTCTTGGCAGCGTGCAATGACTCAAAATAAGCCTTGTCCTTCAGCACAAAGAAACCCTTTGGATGCTCTGGGAAGTAGTTTTATCAAGTACCAGTGGCTTCAAGTATCAATCTATTTCTAGAAAAGCGTGCACTGGGTGTATGGATTTAACAAAGCTGCAAAGATGGATGAAAAATTATATATAAGCTGTCTATAATTTGGTCTTGCAGCTATATGAGTATTTCCTATACAGTTTATTTGTAGTTAAGATTCTTAAGCGTTTTCTTGTTTTCTCCCTGCAGGTCTGTCACCTTTAGCATATTTGGGAAAGCCTGAAACTAAAGCCATCATGACATTATCTACTACACTGCAGAATACCATAAACAAATTAAAACCAAAGCATGGATTTCATCTAAAAAGAAGTTTTTTTTTTTTTCTTTTGACCATTTCCAAGCAGGAATTGCTTAATTACAAAATACATAATTGTTTTAAAATTAAATTCCATCAAAACCAACTAACGAACACATACTACATCCAGTTAATCTCTGACCATATTCTTGATATTTGAGTCCCAGAACATTGATTCCTTAAGTAGAAGGAAAGAGGCATCATATTCTGAAGACAGATATCCTGTGCTGATTAATCCCACTGTGCACCTGAGGCCAGTCCCACTGGCCACGGAGCTGCACGTGCCATCCCCGCTCCAGAGCCACAGGCACACTGAGCACTTCACAAATCCACACTTGCTGGCTGGCACATCTTCTACAGTGACCTTTCCCCCAGCCCTCAAGTCTTATGGGAATTAGAAATCATTTCTTTGATATTGCTATTCTTTAATAGCAAGTCAAAACTGGCCTGCTGTGTCAGGGCAAGGCTGAAAGCTCCTTCCCTTCAGCAGGGTTTTTTGGGGAATATGACAGCTGGGCAGCTAAACAAACCTTCTACTGGTCAGTTAATGCATCCCCTTTCCCAAGGGGACACTGTACCTATGCTATTCCTCAGAAAAATCTGTGTGTCCTGTCACTGGAACACAAACTCCCTAGGCAATCTAGTCCAGTGCTTCACTGTATTTACCACCACAAATTGTTTAATCTGTCATCTGAACCATTCTTATTGAGTTTCTACTTTATTACTTCTTGTGCTAACAGGTTGTTTTGTTATTTGGTTGTTTTTTTTTTTTTTTTTTTTTTTAAACAGAATTCTACTTTAAGGATGCATCCTGTCTCCCCTTAGGGTTCTTTTCTGTGGACTACACAATTTCACTTTTCACCTTTTGACAGTTGCACAGATTTCTAATCGTTCTTACTGCTCTAGTTTAGCTGCTCGCCTCGTCTCCAGAGGAGCTGCGATTTCAAACTGAGCACAGAACTGCAGCCAAAGCCACATGCCATGTGAACAAAGCAAGAGGAATATTCCACAGCCTCCATGCAATATTGCTGGTTCACACTGCAATACAGCTTTCAGCTGTTCAGCAATATTACGGCATTTTCAAGTCATGTTAAGCTCGTTTTACACAACATACCCTAGAGCCTACTCTAATTAAAAGCTATTTGATCAACACTTGCTTATCTTCCTGATCTCTATTTGTGCACTGGATCATTTTTTAAAGGCAGAGTTTTGTACCTTGCCTTACAATGCATGTTATCTCTTCAGATCGATTCTCCAGTAGAACAGCTTTGGAATTTTACTCCTGTCCTCAGCTTCACTTGCTATTCCAACCCCACCAAACCCAGGTCGCTTGGTCTGTAAGTTTTGCCAGCTTATTTTCTGTTCCATTTCCAGGTCATTAATGACAATCTATCCCAGCAAAACGCCTATTCAATACATCTACAAATTTCTAATCTATTTTTCTTTTATTGAGAACAATTTATGTCAGGCCAAATTGCTACAGTTTCTCACAGGAACCATCTGTGAGACAATACCCAAATCCTTTCTAAAAACATAAGAGCTCTTGTATCTTAAGAATAAGATAACAGTACTACACTTAGTGCTTCTCTCCTAACCATACCTCCTATCCTTCTATGGATGTAATTTAGAGTGGATTGAAACACTTTTTCCTTATAAATCCATTTTCACAGTTACTCCTTTTCCTGGTTTCTTGCCGATGTTCAGTACAAATTCAGTTATTCACTGCCAGCCTCCTCAGGAATTTAAGTTACACTGTCTAGTCTATCATTTCTTACTTTTTATCTCTTATTTCATAGCTTCTACTTTATCCTTTTCCCTTCTTCAGAATGCAGTCTTACATCTGGGTAACTGGTATTAATTTTCTTAGCTACGTGTCTGGAGTTTTATCGTGCCAGGGAACGGCTGGAGAAATAAGCATTCCCAGCACTATCTGTCAGTCATCTTCTCTGAATATCAAACCAGTGCTTTCTTAGCCACCTTACTGCAAACACAAACTGATTGTCTACTTCGTTTAAAACCCTTCCTAACTATTTTGGGATCTCATCTTTCCAATTCTGTCCCCAGTACGCCTGTGTTAATTTAGATTCAAATAATTGAATTCAATAATCTGATTAAGTGATCATTTGGTTTCAGCTTCCCTTCTGCTCGAGAGCACAGAAACGGCAGTTCTTGTAAATTGTCTATACTTTCTTCCATAGAACTGAGGAGAAGTTCGGGTTTAATACATGTAGCCGTGTGATATTTCAACCCAAAATCTTATCAATTACAAAAGCTGTATTTGTATGATCACTTGATTTTAGTTCCATATTTTTAATGCACTCAGTGGCCCTAATTGCAAAATCTGTTCCACAGGAACAGACAATGCCTCAACTCCAGAAGTGTCCAATGCACCTTTGGATAAAGTTTTTCACCAGTAAAACTGCAGAAAATTAAATTGGGTTGTAATTTATTATATGCAGAAATATAACTTAGTGAATATAAAGAACCTGCAATTGTCCTGCTAATAACTACTAAAAACAATCAAACTTAGAATGTACTCTGAGAGAATGAATATATAAAAATAGGGAAAGTATATTTCCACAGCATAATGAAATTCCCATTATAAAAGGTTCTCTACAATGTTAATGACCTGCGAGTGCATTTTAATTAATTTCAATGTTTAAAGCAGTACTCTACACACATTCTTAATCTAAGAATATTTATGCTATTGATACTGGCTTATTAAGGGCCAGATATGCAAATAGTTTAGCCTAATTGCCTGTTACTGTACAATTTAATTGAGTCTCATAAAAAAGATGGTAAAATCAGGATAATACATTCCCTCAGAAAGAAATCCAGTTGCTTTTTCACTGTTTCACTGATAAACTTCACATCAAAGGGACCCTGTGTTTTAAATTACGTGTCAGCTTTTACAGGATATTACAAAAACACAATCTATGTCTGTCCTTGAAGCAAATGTTCTTGCTCAGCTATGAGTCATATTTGCATCTCCTTAAAAGCACAGGCATTTGTTAGATCACTGTTTAGCTACAAGACAAAAAGTGAGGTTAAATCATTTCCATCACCATAGTTCACTCCTGTGTAATAGTACAGTAAATGCAAACATTTATAATTTTGTCTCAAGGATACGATACCATGACAATGTATTGGCTTTTTACTCAATGTGACATAATCAAAATGACTACATTTGAAAACTGGATTAAGGGTTCACTCTGAGCTTTAAAAGTTCACCTACATTTCCTGAAGAGAGCTAAACAATACTAGACAGTGAATTTTACCCAGATTTCCCACATCTTCTGTTTTCTCCATTTTGTCATAAATGAACTGTGTAAATACAGGACTTCTTAACTGCATTTATTTCTTCTGTATATTCCTCACCTGAATTCCATGAGCTGACCAACTTATGCTGACTCTTACTTCCTTTGCAGTATAAAGAGAACTCATATGAATCAATTTTAATACGTATAAAGCAATTTTACCCTCCCCAATAAAACATTGAAAGTATTATTTTCATTATTGCAAAGAAAAACAAGACTTATTAATGGTACACTCTTCAGTGAAGACATTCCCATGATGAGTCACTCTAAGTCACAGAAGACACAGCAGAATTTAAAAGATCTTCTGCTATAGGTCAAAGGAGATGGGACAGCACACAAGTCTGATTCCAAGTACCACAAAAATCAATCTAAGGAAGTCCAGGCTGTCATTTATAGCTCATCCTTCTGACAGGAACAAATACTCAGACAACTCAACTGTTGAATAAAGAAAGCACTATTTTAATAAAATCCCTTGTATTAGAACCACAGTTCAATAAATTCACTCTAAAGGACCGAGTTCTGTATCTTTTGTTTTAAACATAATTTTAACTTCCCCCTTTGCACTCTACTCACTCATCATTCCCTCTGCCATTAATTTCAACAGCCTAGCCAATAATTCCCCTGCACTATCAAAGGCAGTAGGCTTTACTAAGGTGAAAGAAAATATTTAGAAATAATAGATCCAGGAAATGTAAAGTGAAAAAGAACTATCGTTCCATTGCTGGAAGAGATGCTAATCTCACACCTCAGGGTTTAGATTATCGCTTAGCCATGGTAAAATCTAGTACATTCAAACATGTCCATATTTTCTGATGTCTTATTTCTGGAACTACTCCAGTTTTCTAACTCATTGATTAAATAAAGACATCAGGGCCTCTGGTAGGACTCATTTGGGAAACATAAGATCTGCAGAAACACAGATGGTTGCCAGAACCAGTCAACTAACAGTGCTCATGCATTTCAAAGAACAAGAGCCAGGCAGGCTCACTACCTGAGCAGAGTTTATACTCTGGGGGTGAAGCAAAACTCCACTGAAATTTACTATCAAAATTCTGATGACTTCAGCAGAAACAGGAACAAGAAAATGATTATTTCCTGGGCTAGGAAATTTTACCTGTTCACAAGTCAAAATGAGGAGAGGAGATACCTGTAAGCGTTTAAGATGTAAGTTTTCAACCAGCAAATGAAAACCAGGGAAAGTGGAGATGGACTGACAGGCATGTGCCTCAGTAATGCTCAGATACCAACAGGTGGGGAGACAGTACAGGGAATTATTTCCTATATGATGAGAAGTCATTCAGAAAGCAACAGCAGGTAGATAAGTAATTTGGGGATTCAGGAGAAAGAAAACAAAAGAAAACAAATACAACTGTTTGTTTGTCAGTGGAGAGGTGCACTGCCAATAGAAGAAATGCTCTTGCAAGCCAAATAGAAACATTAAAAATCAATTACCATGACCATACTCTTGGGGAGATAAGGAAAGATGAAAGCTCATTCCAACTATATCAGCATAAAGTCAAGATTTTTTCCTTCCCCAAACCCACAGTTTAAACTCTAACAGTACTTCTCAAACAGAAATATGCCAAGAAACAGGTTCAAGGGCTTATGAAATTTTAGATTTTTGAATGTTTACCTTGATCTGGAAAAATTAAACCCTCTGATGTATTGTCAAAAAAATGCAACCTCAACAAATAAACCTATTGGAATAAAATAAGTAAACAACTCCTTTCCACAATAAAAAATATTCAATCATGAATTATTTCTGATTTTTCACAACTTCTAAACTTGAATATACCAGAAGTGTGTTAATCTTTGCGTTTGGAAGCTTTGACTATTAAGAAACCACTGGGGTTTTTTCCTCTTAGTCTCCTAGATGATGTACCTTTTAGACCCACCTGGAACAGTCAGTCTGAAATGTTTGGAAAGCTTGCAAGTACTACAGAACAGAACAGGATTTCTCAAGTTACAAAAGAAACACAACAGAGCAAGAAACATTTATAGCCAATGCTCTTCCTCCCCAGGGTGATTACATCAGGTTCTCAAAAAGCAGCTTGCTAGCTTCAACTAATCACAGTTCCCATCATTCCTTGAAATATTAATTGCAATAAGAACTCATAATGAAAATAAACTTGTTACCTACCTTTCCTATTCACTAAGCATGGCTTCTTTTAAACACATGGGACAGGCATCTTTCACCACAGCTTAGTACCAGTTCAGGGTGGATTAGATACTGAGCAACAGGAAAGAAC